>NW_022280033.1:6946914-6950944 GCF_004355925.1 Anarrhichthys ocellatus | reverse complement strand
GTGTGTGTGTGTGTGTGTGTGTGTGTGTGTGTGTGTGTGTGTGTGTGCGCGTGTGCGTGGTACCACAGCGAGCATGTTTGTGTTCCTGATATCTCTCTAGAAAATGCCGCAGAGAAACACCGATCGTGCAACTTGTGCCACTTGCGCTCCATGTTTGGGTTGCCAGGTTGGGCGGCCGGTGGCACGTTGCCCTTTTTTTGGGGGCAAGATTTGATATCATGAGATCAAGCTTTTCCTGTCCCGCTGCTGCACTTGCCACAAAGAAAGCACGCCGGGTTATCGGCTCGGGCCCCCTCCTCCTCCTCCCGCTTCGGGACTATCCCATCACTGAGGCCCCCAGCTTGGGAGTTGCTAGGTAACCAGAACCAGCTGTTGGTCCTAAGCCCGTTGAGCCCGTTTTGGCTCTACGACAACTGCAGAGTAGCTTTCTCTGAAAGCTCGCTGTGAACCCAGCGACCGCTGCTGTGGCCCTGACATCATCGTGCCATGGAAAATCTTCCTCACTTCCTTTTGTTTTTTTGCAGTTTTGTTGTTCCGTCGATGCGGGTACCGGCATGGGAGCGTCCACGGCATGCATCACACTTTAGAGTAATTTAGGAGCATTTCATCACCTTTCTCACACAAATAAGATGTGAAATACAGCAAGAAGGAGGCAAGAGGAGAGTAAAAAAAGAATGAGCTGCTTTGCTGTCAGTTGAAAAAGACGTCAGGATATAAAAGAAGAGTCTCTAAAGTGTGTCACTCTGTGAGGTGAGGATGCTAAACTGTCTCAGAGGGCTATTAACAGAGATTCGAGATGGTAGAGTACAGAGTGTAATTATTCAAGAAATCAGTGCAGGTAAGTTAATGCGACGCTCCAGTCCCCGAGTGGAAAATGTAGCTTTCAAAGTGTGGGACGACCTCGCAAACAAGCCGCGAGTGAGTCTGTGGAGAGCGTCACGTCATGTTGTAGATCCATGAAACCACAAAACCAGAGCACACGGTCTGTAAGAAAAGACAGCATTAGTAATGAATAAACTGGTGTAGTGTGATGTTATTAAATATCAATTTAAAGATTTCCGAGAAACACAGGTTTGAGCTGGGGTTTATTTTTCTTTCATTGATTGTTTGCGCTCTATTTAGGAAATGATCCTTCTCCCTCTGAAAACTCTGACTCACAGCGTCTGGCAGCGAAGCTTTCTGAGCTGCTTTTCCGAGATCAGCCCTTCCGAACGAGAGAATTAAACACCAGATCGTATTCAGCGAGGAGAGTTGCTGCTGTTTAAAAAGATTTCTTCTATTTCTGTTGTCAGAATCCAAAAAGGCTTTTTAGTTTCAGAACATCTGTAATCCATTTGTGGCTATTGGCAGCTCTGCCAAAAGTTTTCATACTTGAGAATCATCCAGTTTGTGATTAGCGCTGGCTGAAGGATGATATCAGTCTTAGTCCATTCAAGCTTCCCTTGAGGGATGTAACAACACATGACCTCCACTGGAAAAGACTATCTGCTGTCACACTGAACACGGTTTAGGTTTAGTTAGTCAAGCTGTTGGCTTTCTTTCTTTATTACTTGCTGGCTTACAGACGATGCTGGCTGTTGATAAAAATACTTTGGGTACAATAACAGGAAATTGACACAAGCAATTTGCATTTTTACCAGCCAAGATATCCTACCGCCTAATGTAAACCATCTTTAGTCATGTTATTTCTCCTGCTCACAAGCGTTTACAGCAAATAGCAACTTGAAAAACGACTCTGTGGTGCATTTTTGCCCGCTGAAGAATGAGTCTGGGGTTTTGTGTGGTGTGGGGCGGGACCTTGTGTTTGGATAAGGAGAGTTCTGGCTCTGCTTTTTGTTTCCTTGAGTCCGGGTTCTGGGTCTGCTGCCAGGTGGAGAGGCTGGCAAGGTGCCGCCAAACTCCTCAGGCTGGTGCCGACCCAAACCGGGGAGGGGGAGAGAGAGAGGGAGATTGATATAAACACACAGAGAGAGAGAGAGAGAGAGAGAGAGAGAGAGAGAGAGAGAGAGAGAAGACACGAGTTAAGTGGAGTGAATACAAAGAAGCAGTGGCGATCAGTTTTTTTTTTTTTCATGGTGAGTAGCTGGACCTCTGGCCTTCAAGTGCTGCCATGAGACCAGCTGCTGTGTGATCAGTTGGGGTGGCAGGAGTTCACCCTTGGGTGATTATTGGGACTCAATTATGTTCTCTCCCTTTTGGGCTCCTTGGCCAGTTCAGAAATCCATAACTTGCCATCTGAGATGAAGGCTGTAGAATGTAATGGTTTGTTTTCTTATTATGGCATGACTCATATATAACAAGCTTTATTATCTTATTATTACAAAATAAGTATTAAATCATCTTCTTGTAATCATCTGATGAAAATGTGCCTGATTCTCTTTAAGTTAATCATCTAAGATCAACAGACATAAGGTCACTGTTGCCAGTTACGTTACTGCTTTAACATCAACTGATGATATTTCAGTAGGCTGCTGCTGCAAACCTAATTCTGAGTCTCTGTAATATTTCCCCCGAGGATCAATAATGTCTATGTGGTAATAAAAATGTAGTTTACAGAAGCCTTTAGTAAGCAAATAAGACACACAGTAAGGCAGTGTAATATTCCCATAATATTACTAGCAATAATCTGTAAAAATACATTATTTCAAGCAATTCAATGTGAAAATGAGTCACATTTTAATAGTTTTACCTGGAAAAAAAGCTGCAGTAAACATCAGCATGTGGTTTTGTATACCTTTGCCATGATGTCATGTGTGTATATATATATATCTATATAAGTACAATATTCGTAATAAATGTTCTCATGATGGCCGGTTATATTCTGCAACACAAATCAAAAGTACTCCTCGACTATCCTCTCCCACTGTCCGATAATATAAAAAAAAAAAAACAAGACGAAGAAATAAGTAAATAAAAACTAATTTTCTTCAGGTAGAGTTGAGCGATAGTGGTCAATACCACACTGTAGCTCTAAAAGTATGCATGGAAAGATCTCCTGACCTTATGAGATCCATATACAGTGTAGCAAATGTTGTTACCCTTCAGGCATTGTCTTCTCAAGACACTGAAAGTAAGTATGTTGGTGGGGCAGCTTCTTTTCGTCTGAGTGATACTGCTCGCCCAGCTAGAAGACAAAATCTTTACGTTTAATTGCGGTCAAATGTGCATCTTGAAATAGTTTGAAATACGTCCTCCGGAAGCCTCTCTGAGCTGCGGCACATGCAGATGAACGAGGCGTTAGCAGGCCCTATGCATATACATTTTACAAAAATCTCACTTCAGAAATGTGAGATCAGCATATACCTCCTGACACTGTTAGTCCACTTAAAGCTTGTCACTGATTGGTTGAAGAAATTCTAAGTGATGATGGATTCTGCTCTACCTGGACTGGCAGGAAGAGAAGACAGTGGTGTGGTGTACTTCTGACAGCGACCAGAGACTAAAGCATCGACACTCATTAACTTTGATGCGACAGTTCCTGGAGGGATGGTGATAAGAGGCCGTTACAGAGCCTCAGTCAACAACACCTTTCCGACAGAAGGTGTTTATTTCTTTGTGAATACACATTATGATTGTCCGAGCAGTTGTGGATTTATTGTTTGTCTAAACCTGTCCTTATGTATATAAATATATAAACATACTGTCATTTGGACTTAGGGAAGATTCAGGTTTTTCTGTCCAAAACCAAAGAGCTTCTTCAAATCACTGGCCAGGTATCCGAGTCATTAAGACTCTCATTAACAGCCCTGTTAGGCGTTAATTATCCGCAGATTGATCATGTGTTAAATGTAGTGCCACGTTCTGCCTTATTAGGCCGTAGAAAGGCTATTAGCCACTAGGAAATAATGAATCAACAGCAGTTTGACCTACTTCCTGCGAGTGACGCTGCTTTTTTCCACCAGCGGCTTCTTGTGTATGTGTGTGTATAAAATAGAAGTAAGTGAGTCTGTGTTGGCTGCCTTTCTGTCCTTTCATCTCAGAGCGTGTGTGTGTGTGTGTGTGTGTGTGTGTGTGTGTGTGTGTGTGTGTG
>NW_022280033.1:6929325-6946514 GCF_004355925.1 Anarrhichthys ocellatus | reverse complement strand
TACTACTGCTGCTGCTACTACCACCACTACTACTACTACCACTACCACTACTACTACTACTACTACTGCTGCTGCTACTACCACTACTACTTTATCTTCATCTTTAACTTTAAATGCAGGTTGTATGTCAGCTTGTCAAAGCTGTTATATTAATGTCACGCTGCTACGGTCTTTTTAAACATAATCCCCTGTTTCCATTTCTCTGTGATAGGTCCAGCGCAGGTGGTTATTCCTTATGCTGTGTGTGTGTGTGTGTGTGTGTGTGTGTGTGTGTGTGTGTGTGTGTGTGTGTGTGTGTGTGTGTGTGTGTGTGTGTGTGTGTGTAAAAGCATCAAACTCTGCATAATTTACAGCCTGTTTTTTCAGCATCCTTTAGCGCTGCATATCTTCAGAAAATGGGGCACCACAGAGTATGTATGTAGCTTGTTAAAGGATCAATATAATCTACAGTTTGTATAAGTTGCATCTAGAAGCTTTTGCTCGATATAAAAGCTTAAGTGACTCGGAAACACACGACCATTTTTTGATTTGTATTTCATTGACAGTGTCCTGGCAACATAAACCGTCAACCCAACATCTGGCATCAGATTTCGATTCCAATGTTTACTTTTTTACAACTGCGCCTTGCATTTTTCAAACCAGTGAAAAGCACACGAATACAGAAATCTCTTGTGAAATAGCCAAAACTGTTCTGACTTTGACAGAAATGTTTGAATTCATGTCGTATCTCCTCATTCACAGTAACGAGCTGATAGAGAAAATAGGATTTTAGGGCCTTTTTAAATTGTGGACCAGTTCCAGAAAATACCAGTTCAGAGTCCCTTCATCCTTTAACTCGGAGCAGTAATCATTGCAGCATTTCTGATTAACTGTGCAGAACAGTAATACAAGCCTCCTGGTGCAGAATCGAGGCACGGTTAACTGAAAACACTGCTACATTTTACATGCGTCTCTTGTTTTTTTGTTTTCCATTAAACGCATCTGATCCGTTTAACGCACATATGTTAGCACGTCGGGACGTGTAGGTTCACAAAACGCCGTCCTTGCTTTCCCAAAAAACGGAGGAGTTAGAGAGACAGACACGGAGCGAGCAGGCTTGGATACCCTCTCCAGCAGCGCAGATGTCACTAAATAAAATATTTCATAATCCTGCCCAAATCCTCTAATCACCATGACAACAGGCAGCGGGGAGCCAGAGAGTGGTGGTGTGTGGACCCCCCCCTTTCTCCTTTCTCTTTTCCCTCTTTCTAGTGGAATTTGGGTCCACACTGTCCCATCTTCTCCTTATATTACACTAGTACTTAAAGAAAACATCTCATTGATTTTATGGAGAGTAACAGTGAACTGGCTCATTCTGACAGTCAAGATGGATACTCCGCATTCCACATTACTGGCACGTTTCTAGTTTCCAGCAGTTTCTCCTTTTAAAGGGCAATCGTATCACAACTCGACAGCAAGGACAAAGAAAGAAAAGTCAAAACGCTCACTCTGAGAGGACAAACCTGGAGACGACCACCAGTTTGAATTTAATTATTGAATACCTGCTGATTTAGTTTTTGTTGTCTTTAGTGTCAGAACAAGTGTGTAAATGGTGTAAACTGTACAGAAGGTGCAGAGACGCACACACTGAAGGCCTGCCTGCTTCTCTACGGTGATAGGATAATAGAGGTGATGACCTCATGGGGTGAAAGGACCTGTTGCCTGGTAACAGTGTGGCTAACAGCGAGAGAGGGGGGTATTCATATCATCAGCATTGTGAGCGTGTGTGTGTGTGTGTGTGTGTGTGTGTGTGTGTGTGTGTTAATGATTTAGCACTCACACACTCACTTCCTGCCGCGGGATGTGTTTCCTACATTTTCCCGATTCCTTTGCAGCTCACTTGACTGTGTGTGCCCGACATAAATAATGAACTCCCTCTTTTCTCTCCCTGTCTGTCCTGCAGGTATTCGGCCCCAGATTATGAATGGGCCTATGCACCCGCGCCCCCTGGTGGCGCTGCTGGATGGGCGCGACTGCACCGTGGAGATGCCCATCCTCAAAGATCTGGCCACAGTGGCTTTCTGTGATGCCCAGTCCACACAGGAGATACATGAAAAGGTACAAGAATAACTCCTCAGATGTCCCTTTTTCATCTTTAGATTTTAGAAAATGCAGCATGCCATTCTTATAATAACAGGATTTCATTACCTCCGTTTGGTTTTTTATATGTTTACATTCGTTAAACTGTTACCTGCGTCAATAGAATCTTTAGCATTGACCTTTTAACACTTTATAAAATGAACCTCCATCCTGGCATGGCTCTCAAAGCCTTGTCCAAAATCTTATTATTATCTAGCACCTTTCAGAAACAAGTCTTAAACAAGAAAAACACAATTCAGTTATTTATTATAAGACTTACTTCACAGCTTCTCCCTCAGAGTTGTCTCTTCCTGCACATAGTTTCTATGTAGCTTATGCAGAGTTTTACATTACAACTGTTTTAAATTTACAATGTCTTTGAATGCAACTCACAGCGAAGATGTGCAATCGGGAAGTGAGGCGTTGTTTAAAAGTTTAATTTACAGTGCGTGTTTGTAAATAGTGTCAGAATAGGTTAGAGACCACATCTTATAGTACTCTGAAGCAACATCATCAGTGTGTGTTGCTTGTGTTGCTGTAACAGCACACACACACACACACACACACACACACACACACACACACACACTGTGATATGGACGTAATATGAACTTTGAATGTGATTCTTGAATAATTTGCCTTCAGTTGAGCGCAGAAGAATCTCTTTCCTCCTCCTGCGTCTCCTCCTCTGTAATATTTTAATAATATTTCAGCCCACTGGCTTGTTCCACTCTCCCAGTTCAACTGTAATGGTTTCATCACAGACTCTAATCCCACTGGGTGCTGAAGTGCTGCTTTGTTAAATAAGGTGGAGGGGGAGGCTGTTAATAGAAATGCCGTATAATTGTTCTGAGCCAGAGTGGGTGAAACATTTGTCTTATTTTACTGCACATACACCGGAGCCAGTCAGCAGCAATTCTACAATCCAAGCGGGAGAGTTTGCATCTTTACGCTCAAAAAGAGAATTCCACTTTACATTATTTTATTTTAATGAAAATGCTATCTTGCACTAAATTCTCCAAATTGTCTACAATACAATTTTTAATCTACAATAAAAAAAAGTAGTTGGTTTTACTTTCAAGCCAACCTAACGGAATGAAATTTAAGGTAAATAAATAAATAAATGAGTTTTTATCTAATATTTTTTTCTTGCTCCCATCATTTTCATACACATATAAACACACACACACAAGCAATATCTGTCCAGTAAGATGCTCTTGTAGTGAATACATTACACATACTGAGGACCCATCTGGGAGAAGAGATGTTGGCAGCGTTCCCACAACTATAACTGCACAGCAGAGGGTACAGATGGGGCACTCGACACACACACACGCACGCACACACACACACACAAAACCTCACTGCAAGTTTCAGTAGGGAAGTACTGTTCACATACAAGTTTATAAACAGACTCACACACCAAGCAAGCAAACCAAAGCACACTGCTGTCTTTTTGTATGCGCTGCCTGGAAGTGAGCAGATGCAGCGATTAAGGAATCTGTCACTCAGAAGTCAGTATACTGTTTTACTTGTGCTCTCAGAGGGCAGCTGCATGCCGGCGCTGACCTGCAAAAACATTGTGGCCCGCGTTGAGTTAACCTCAGAAGTCATTTATTACACGGCACTTGTGGTCTCTTATCTAATACGGCGCTGTCCTTGGAGAGACACAGAAGGAAGACTTTCAGATAAAATGTGTTTTTCAAGTGATTTTGACATTGCTGTATCAATAGCCACTCTTCTCACGAAGTGCTACTGTTTTAGTGTCGAGTAAAAGTGCACTAAAAATCTCAAGCACAGTTTGAGGACGTGATGAAGAAGATCACGTGTATGTCATGCAGAAAACATTACATCAATTGGGGCATTGATTATTTTGTTGTTGCATTTTTGGGCCTTTATGTGATATTTGACAGTGTAGCGTTGGACAGGAAACATGGGGGGGGGGGGGGGGGCATCGTATTGAACTATGGTCCTGAGCTGGAATTGAAGCAGAGACGTTGCACTTATGTAGCATGTGCCTTATCGGTGCTTTGTGGTTTTAATAATCTTAAATTTATGAGTCATGAAACTAAATATGAAAGTTTATAATGGTGGTTCATGACTTTCATGTCTGCATTCAAGCCCCCCTAACTGGCCCTTAGTCACTCTACGCTGAGGAAGAAGAACAGGAGGGTGATTAACATTGTTGTTATGTTTTCATAAAATTGATCAAATACTATATTGTATTAATCAGTATATGGTATAGCATTTGGGCAGATATTCATGGGATAGTTTGATAAGTATTAAGCTAGAGCTCGCAGGCGGTTAGCTTAGCATAATGACAGAAATCCGTGGGAAACGCACTGAAAAACTCAAGAATATGCCCACCAACAACCATAAAGATCAGTATTTTATAGTAGTAGTTTTATATGTAGTTTTATACATTCACGCTATGTAACCTCCTCTTAAACCACAACTATATGTCAATGCTCAAGTATGTCTTTAAAGCTTTGCAAATGTTCCATTACACAGGCGTGAAATAACTTAATAAGTGCCTTTGTCAAGCGCTTTATGTGCTTTGCAATATTCACGATCCCTTGCTGTAGGTAATAGCCTTGTACGAAGCAATGTAAAGGTTCACATGCCAGCTCAAACTGTGCACGAGTTATTTAACTAATCAACGTAACGCAAGAACCCCTTTCCTCACTTTTTCCACTCCATGTAAACTTGCTCTCAGCTTGCGTTCCTGTTGCTTAACAGTTGGCTGTGATTCCGTCTCATTTTTCCTGCCAAGCCTGCTGCCGGGCCTGCTTCGCTCAAGTAATGAGATTAATGCACGAGGAGCGCTTTAACCTTGAATTAAGCATCCAGCTCTCTCGCTACAGCTCGCTCCAATAAAAAATGTTGCATGGAAATTCATGGCTATGCTAATCTGGCTGAGTTAGGGCAAATCAGTAAGCCGGGTTGTGAATTAAACCTGTTATTAAACAGCCGTAGTTCTGGGTTTCTCAGCAGCTGTCAGTCTACTTTATGGTCCCGCCTGCTTCCACTTCAACCTTGTTTGCATATAGTTTGAATGAATGGATTGTGACAAAAAAACAGCTTTGGCAAGCAGTCATTATAAACACACAGACAAGCACTCATATTTCAGTGCACGCATAAACAATCAATTTGCATTTAGATGAAGAAAAGCGGACATGAACTTAGGAGCAGGAAAAAGGAGGCAGTGAAAGCTCTCTTAATCAGGTTTCTCATACACAGTGTGGTGGGAAAACCGGTGGATGCAGATTTCCAGTTTGCTTCCATCTCTGATGCCTCTGATGATTGTTGAGGGACTACTGATGCAATAAGACAGCGATGATGATGATGATGATGCCTCCTCCTCTCCCAATGTCCCTCAGGTGCTGAATGAGGCAGTAGGGGCCATGATGTACCACACCATCACCCTGACCAGAGAGGACCTGGAGAAGTTCAAGGCGCTGCGCATCATCATCCGCATCGGCAGCGGCTACGACAACATCGACATCAAGGCTGCCGGGGAGCTCGGTGAGACTGGGGGACAGATGCAGAGAAAACGAGGAGGGGAGATAGATGTACAACGTCAGGTTGTTCACAAGCAGACAGTAATCATATGCCGAGAATAATGAACAAGGTTAGGTCCTATCTGCCCATATGGCTCATCCTTCAGCACCGCGTGAGGGAAAAAATACAGAATAAATCAACAAAAATAATGCATTATGGATAAGGATAGTGTGCCGTTGGATGGGAGCCAAACTAAACTCTTGCTCGCTTTATTGACTTAACATAAATAACATATGTCACAGGAATTATTACATACTGTTAACAGAATATGTAATGCTGATTGCATATGCAGAGCAGATGCTCCAACTGATATGAAACTCGCCCTAATATTCCCATTTGGCCCCTTCGGCATATGTTTGGTATGAGAGCAGGATTTAGTGTGATATCCTAATTATTGCTGTTTGTGGCGATACATTTTAGTGCACTGACAGGGATGTTATTTTGAGAAATGCACTTTTCATGGGCATAATTAGCAGTTTTAATTATCCTCTTATCCTTCACTGTTCTGTTTTATACACAGTGCATTTATATTTTTTAGAGGGTCATAAAGAAAAGAAATTTCCTGCCAATTATTTTGCGGAATAATAAACTGCAGATGAATCTCTCTCAAAACAGCTACAGTAATAATAAGCAACTATTATAACTATTAAATCTGTGAAGCAATTATGTTGCGAGTCATTTGAAAGGATCTATGTCATTGTTTCTTCATTTTTTATCTGACCTTTTTTTCCCAGGCATCGCGGTGTGTAATATTCCCTCGGCGGCTGTAGAAGAGACGGCAGACTCGACGCTTTGTCACATCCTCAACTTGTATCGGCGGAACACGTGGCTGTACCAGGCTCTCCGGGAGGGCACGCGGGTCCAGAGCGTGGAGCAGATCCGGGAGGTGGCGTCGGGGGCGGCCAGGATCCGAGGAGAGACGCTCGGCCTCATCGGATTTGGTGAGCTCCTTCTTTCTTATAAGCACTGGAATCTTTCTTTACGTTGACAGCAACTGTACCTTTATTGTGTTGTAACTGTGTTTCCAGGTTGTCAGTTTCCCAGTTAACCCAGATTTTTGTTTTTGTCAAATAACTAATGAATTATTAAATGAATCCTTTCAGCGGTATCACTCATACACACACACACATGTTTTAGTGCACATGGTTGGATTTAGTATTCAAATCTGAATTGTCTCTGAGTCCGTGCTTTCTTGTCATCTCACGCTTCCATCAGGTCGCTCGGGCCAGGCGGTGGCGATGCGGGCCAAGGCATTCGGCTTTAACGTGCTCTTCTACGACCCCTACCTCCAGGACGGCTTGGAGCGCTCTCTGGGCGTTCAGCGAGTCTACACGCTCCAGGACCTGCTCTACCAGAGCGACTGTGTCTCCCTGCACTGCAACCTGAACGAACACAACCACCACCTCATCAACGACTTCACCATCAAACAGGTAGGGAGAAAGAAGTGAATTGTATATCTTAACCTTTAGTGATAAAAGATAAAGACATGGTGGGAAGATTCACTGTAATCAATTTGTTGACATGGTATGTTTATGCAAAAACACCACAACTAGTGTGGGTCGCCAACAAAGCAGTCAGCAGGCATGCAAGTTAACCAGCCATGGTATGAATCAGCAGCTAAAGTAACCACAGCATGCACTTCAACCCCAGATGTAATGTTTTTTTATGCTTTGTTGATCAGTCCCTTCATATCATAAATACAAGAAACACTCTTGAGTTATCCTCTTTCTCTTCTCCTGATCACTGCTGCCACCTGGAGGGCATACAAGTAGCTGCTGGCTGTGTTAAATTCAATACTTTAATAACTATTTGAAGCTGCTTAAACCGGAATATGTTTTCACTTCAAGTGTTATTATATTTATTTTGTTATTAAAGAAAATCAAGTTAAAGACAACCTATGTTCGTCTGCATCATCGCTTACGTGCTAGTTTCTCGTATACAGGGAACAAGAGCTTCTGTGAATATGAAGGGATTAGTGTCATTTAAATGCCCTCTTTCTTTGAAAAGCTTTTTGTTACCTTGTCAGTCTTTATTTGAAAAGCATTTGTCCCCCCCCCCCCCGTGTTGAGTTTTTAGAAAATGTCTTCCCACGCAGCATTGAGTCAACGACAACACCTCGAGGGGTGCAATCTCAAAGCCACACATGTTGATTGCAGAAATTATTGTTGAGAGAATAAAATGTCTTGCTGTGCCGCCGCGTCTGTAGATGCGTCAAGGTGCTTTTCTGGTCAACTCGGCCCGGGGAGGTCTGGTGGATGAGAAAGCTTTGGCTCAGGCCCTGAAAGAAGGTCGGATACGGGGAGCCGCCTTGGACGTCCACGAGACTGAGCCTTTCAGGTGTTTATGATCACACCTTTTTATTCAAACGGCTTTTGTTCAATTGATTCAATTCACTGATTCTTGGTTACAAGAAATGTTTCCTCTCGCATCGCTTATTTACGTTGTTTCTCTTTTCTGTCATGCATCTGCTGTTGAACACAGTTTTTCCCAAGGTCCTCTGAAAGACGCCCCCAACTTGATCTGCACACCCCACACCGCCTGGTACAGCGAGCAGGCATCACTGGAGATGAGAGAGGCCGCCGCCACAGAAATACGGAGAGCCATCACTGGTACGGAGACGTCCCTGAATGCATTCCCACACTCATAGATTTGGGTTTTTCTGCTCACCGATGTTCGCTCTTGCCCCCGACACAGGCCGTATTCCCGACAGCCTCCGAAACTGCATCAACAAGGAGTTCTTTGTTACCTCTGCACCGTGGGGCATGATGGAGCAGCAGCAGCAGCAGCAGCAGCCTCAAGTTCACCCTGAGATGAATGGTGCCACCTACAGGTAGGAGGGGGATTTATGTGAATGAACCCAGCAAGCTACACCTGTTTCACATCAACACCTGCAGTAAATGAGGCTTAACACGCGCGGGAGGGAGGGGTAGTCTCGATGTTCACATGATGTATGTTTGCCACAATTCTGACTTTCTGTTCCTGAATATTAGGCGTCTGGGTCCTAGTTTTTGTGGCGCAGTTATACGTAGAAGTTGGCCCAAAATGAATTAATCCCTTGTTGAGTTCAGGCTCTTCGTTTCTCAGTCTCTATATTGTCTCAACCAGAATGAACTGCTTCTCTCACACAGCCGAGTGAACCAAACCATGGTACAGGCCATAGCAACGGGGGGAATGCAGGACAAATTATATACCTAATTCTCAACCAGGTAAATGAATACTACCACTGCTGGCCCACAGGCCAGAGAAAATGAATAACATCATTAATAAAAAAACAAACAAATCCCATTGAAATCTGTAGTCCTTTTTCTGCTTCACACTCGCATGTCCTGTAACTGTACCCACTGTACCCAGCATCTCCTTAATTCCCCAAACCCCCCCCCCACCCCCACCCCCACCCTGAAACAGAAACACAGCTCACCGAATCACTCTAATGTCGGACATGTTGAAACAAGTGTTCATACATTTACAGCTACATCTGGAAATCAAGAGGAAACTAAGTAAGAAGTGTGATCAAAAGAGTGCAATTGCTTTTTTTGTGTAAATAGAGGAAGAGGAAATAGAGTTACGTCGTTGAGGGAAAGAAAGGAAGGGATTGAAAATCTCTGCAACAAACCTGGAATATCAGTTGTTTTATTTGCTATAAGAGTCACCGCTACACTTCTCCTTTCCGCTCCCTGTAATGACGGATCAGTTCACCCAAATTATGAAAAAAAAACACACAAAAACAGCTCTCTTACTCGGGACACTACTTCTGGGAAGAGATGTCGCCAGCGCCAAGACTTCCTTTTCCGTGTGCTGTTTGTTGTTTACACTCCGATTAGCAACTCGAGTTGCGAGACTGGAGTGTTGTTTAAAGACGACTTGTACACCCAGATTGTTTCAGTGGGTGTTCAAGGAGCCAGTTTCCAAGCTAATTTTAAACCAATAAAAAGCTAAATCATCGCCAGACGATAGCCGTTGGGTTCTGAGATTGCATTTCGGGCAAAGCCTTCCTCCTCTTTTGCTCTCCACACACACCTAAGCCTGCTCGAACGTAATTAGTCACCACTACACAGACTACTCACAGGCACCAGAATGCTAAAGATGCCAACATATTGTCCCATTTCCTTCCAGATTCTGCTTATGAATGCAGCATATGTTTACAGAGATAACCACGAAACAAACAAATGTTTAATCCAACTTCAGACACTAATGATTAGGAGCAACAAATATCAGTTCAGCTGTGTGGTGGGTAAAAAAGTGTAACTGATGAATCAGCCACTAAGCAGCAGCAGATGTTTTCCAGGATTTTGGAAAATAGAAAGAGTTAGTTTTAGTTAAACAGCTTTCCTTTGCTCACCTGCTAATCATCTCCTTTCCTTCCCCAGAGTCCCTCCTGGTGTGGTGGGTGTCGCCCCTGGCGGGATTCCCGGACCTATGGAGGGGTTGGTGCCTGGGGGAGTGCCCATCGCCCACACCCTGCCCCCCGGTATCCATCCGTCACAGGCCACCTCCCCCAACCAACCCTCCAAACATGGTGACCACATGAGAGAGCACATGACTGAGCCGTAGGGCTGCTGATGTAACAGAGCCGATGTAAACACACAAAAAAAAAAAACAGCAACTCAACCATCCAAGTGTACGCTTGACTTCAGCCATCTGAACCTACCAGCAGACCGCCTGCCGGGCAACGTTTCACACGTTTTCTTTTTTGTATGAAACCACTTACGCCCAAGTGAGGACAGTGGGTGTTATTACACACATGAGCTGCCACACCGAGATGAGACTGACCATCAAACTCATGCGCCGAAGATCTGAAACCTTTCCTCCCACATATCTGTTTTTGTTCTACGTTGATTTAAGTGATTCTGTTTTTATCTCTGTTTTGGAGTATATTTTAAGGGGAGATTCCTCCTGACTTCTGGGACATGTTGACATTTGCACGTGCAGGACGGACATCTGACCCACACTCCCTTTTGTTTAAAGGAAGAGCTTGAAGAGACAGTGACTTCATAAACAATCCGCCAAGCCTCCGCTTCCCCTCCTCCCTTCGTCAATTACACCCATTTCAGCGCAAACATGTCTGTTACTATATCTTTTTTTTACTTTCCTCTGTTTATCCTATATTCTGTGATTCTGTTGCAAGTGAATATTTGTTTTTTTCTTTTCTTCAGTGGGTGAAAATGAATGGATTTATGTTTAGCAGATAACAAAAGTCAGCTGATGACAACAGCAGCATCTGCCGTCTCCAACAGAAACCTGGACTCCACCATTGCTCATTTCTACTTGTCGTGGGTTGGTGGCCCCTGAATGTAGAGACACGATGCAGAGCAGTAGATCCGGTTTCCAGCTGTAGGAAGAATATTTCGGCTTATGAGGTAAAATTACCATTTTAAACCAAAAAAAAGAGGAAAAAAAACAACTTGTCCTTTGTGGTTAGATACTGTACATTAAGTGTGTCACATCAATTAAATATTGCTGATAAGACTTTTCTAACTCTGCTGAACCGAGGTACCTACAATATTTGGTTATTGTCATGAACAGTGTCCCAAATATTATCTATTTGCATCCAAAGGACCTACAACACAGTACACTGCAGCACCAGCTCGCGAGTTAGGAAAAACAAAAACAGTAAATCTCCGACTGACTCAGGAAAAAATGATTAACCTTCAAATATGTCCAAATCTAAACAGAAAGAGAAAAAAAAACGGGATTATTGCTTTTCATGTCTCCACCTCTTTCTCCATCGTGATATTTTTTTATATATCAAATGTACGTTTTTGTTGATGTTCAAGGTTTTCAGTCCTGTCCGATTTGTATTGCCTTGTTAAATGTTCTTATAATCATAGTCTTATGTGAACGAGCCCACCTTCTCCTCTTTATAGTTTCTTCTGCTTTGTTTTTCTGCTCTAATGAAAGCCAGCTGTGGCTCTCAGAGTGCCCTCTGTGAACAGCAGCAGCTCACATCCATCCCTTTTAGCCCAATGGAGTTAGCGAGAGACAGCTGCTAGCAGATTGTTTGGTTTTTAGTGCGAGTGTTTGTATTTGTTTCTTGTACAAGGTGAACATATAGCATACAGTGCAGCTGGAAACAATAAATAAAACGTACTGTTCTGATTGACGATTGGCTCTGTGGAACATTTGTGGGATATTCATTTTTTTTTCAGTTATTTAAAAGATGCTTAAAAAAATCCTCTAAAAGAGGTTTTTTCAAAGTCTGACGCTGTCAATGTCAGTTATGTCAAAAAATATTTATTGTGCAACAAACATAAAAGAAGTTCATAATAATGGATTTTGTCACTCCTATTATTCTTTCCTACTTCTATTTGGTAGATAATCCTGCTTTAACTTTTACCCATAATTCTTGTTAACAGGAAGTGTGTTTCATAAGTCATGCTGAGTTACTTGAGCCCTGTTTTTTTGCCTATAATTGTTTTGACTTTTTACATCATGCTATACTATGACTTTTTTTTAAATAAAGTAACTAAAAAAGTAACTTTTAAAATAAAGTAGCTTTTAAAATAAAGTAACTCAAAAAGTTACTTTTTTGAACATGCTACACTACAACTTTTTTGGACATTCTATATACTATGACATGTACTGTGTGTGTGTGTGATCAAATATCCTAATGTATTATTACAGCCAAAGAGAACACTTATCAATCATTTATTAACTATTCATTCAGCTGTGGATGCTTCATGGGGCTACTTGTAATTATTGACAAATACATTCATACTAAACACTTTAAAATGTCCTTATATCTGCTTACAACTACGTTATAGTGTGTTTAAACAGTGTATTTGTTTGTATACAGCTTTAAAATGCTAAATAGGTAAATAAATAAAACAAGTCTTAACTATAAAAATTATACAATTGACCCATTTCTATTATGGTCACACATTTAAAATCCAGTAGAGGGTGCTACAATCATAGACACGAGTTAAGTTAGAAACGCTTCAAAAACTGCATAATTGACCTACTGTGAAGGCAACAGTGATATCTAAAGACAAAAATCAAATGACTTGATGGAATGTGTTGAGTTTTCCTCATCAGTAAATCACAGCATAAACTGATAACTAAGAATATCAGACAGGAAACAGCTTAGTTGGACATTCAAAAAGAGTTTCCTTTATTTTTTTTTCCTTATTTTGCCCGTTCATTGCGTTACACTCTGTATAGTCAGGCCTAAATCCGCAAACCAACAGTCACAACTGCAACTATTGCATAAATACAAAGCAACATACAAGTGATGCTCAAAACGTGTATGACTTGAATGAAACACAAAAGAAGTTACAGAACGCAATGGCAAGAAAGACAAAAAGCAAAACATTCACAGCAAAAAAGTGTTTTTTTTCCTGTCAGCTTTGGTTTCATATGTTGCAGTCTCACAACGACCTTAATCAAAACCATAAAGATGGGTTCACACACTGACAACAAACATGAATTACAGAGGAGGACTGACATGTACCATGAGGGTGAGCTCGACAACAAATGCTATGTGGGGGGAAAAAAGGGACAAAGACGAAATAGGAGACAACGATGAGACAAGTGGGACGTGGGGGTTCATGTCTCAAACCCGCCTGCCCAAAAAAAAAAAGCACCAGATTTCAGGCATCCAGATGAGGTACTAAATCACATGCAACAATGCAAGTAAACTTCTCACTGATGGTCCTGATTGGTTCTTTCTTCACAGCAAGTGTTTCTGTGCAACGAGTCTTCATCAAGTTTGAGAAAATAATTAACAAAACCACAAAAAGAAGAAAAATAAAAACACATACAGAAGAAAGCTCTTATTAGCTCATATAAGTTTCCAAATAATAAATATGTCGAGTAAGTTCAGAGAAGAAAAAAAAGAACACGCACACACAAGTTCTCAGTTCAATCAGTCTGAAAAAACGGTAAACCAAAAGATCCAACATGAATGTTTGTGCGCTGAAACTTAATGAGTGTAGATTTGACTTGTGAAGGGAAAATCTCCCTTTTCAAGAGCTTCATATAAGACCTTAATATAAGCAATGATACTGTATTTATATATAAATGTTTTAATAAATGTGCAATGCTTAGTAATAAGGATTTAAGTCATTTAGTATTACACAATCTCTGGTTTTCTAAAGATAATGATATTTATTGGCTTCGTCCCAGCCCATTCAAAAACAAATAGCTAAACAAGCCAACTCTTAAAACATCAAAAAGTTCAATTTGGAAGTGTGCTTTTGTCAGTGCCCACACTGAACGGATATAAAGTGTTGATTTGAATCAATGCTGGTATATTTCCTTATACTCTTTTTAAAACAACCACATGCATTTACATCTATGGATAAAGAATCCTTTTTTCCTTAACATTTGAAAATCAAAACAAATCCAAAGGTTATTTGCATTTGTAAACAGTTATCCTCTCCCCAAATCTGTGTTTGGCAGCAGTTGAGTTGTTCAGTCTCCTCTTTGTCCGAGTTAAGTGTTCGATGTGTTTTAAGCGTTGCCTGCGTGTGCTAGAAGAGTAGCAGTGTCTCCTGTTAGAGGTTGGGGGCGGGGGCTCGTGGTTCCCTGTCTTCTCCTGAAGGCTTTCACAGTTTGTCCGTGTAAGGAAAGGAAAAAAAATAAAATAAAAACTCCCCTCCCCGCGCTTCAGTTCTGTCATTCGTCATCGTCGTCTTCCTCCTCTTCGCCGTCAGACAAAGAGGCACAGGGGCAAATCTGCCGGTAGCCGTCTAGCCACTTCTCCACCATCTGGGTCACGAGCGGGTGGTTGCGGCGGCGGGAGCTTTTCTGAAGAGCCACCAGAACCCCGCCCTCCGTCACACAGCAGTCCAACCACTCCCGCAGCAGCTTCTCCTGTTGCTCTTCATTACCCATCTGAAGAACACGGGGGAAACACACAAGGCCATCAGAGGGAGCAATATCACTCGTCTAAGTCGAGGATATCACGTACTCCTGCTGAAGCATCGTCTCTTAAACTAGCACTGACACAGAGGATGGAAACCAACCGATTTCATAACATCAACCAAAAGATAAATTCTCAAGGACAAACAAGAATTGTGTAGACACAGTGGGGGAGGTCCTTACTTCCTGCGCTGAGAGGAAGTGAATGTGAAGCAGCTTCCTCTCGCTGTCGACCAACGGCAGGAACGTGACGGTCACATCGTCGTCTGTGTTGAGGTTGGCGCCCGCGCCGCGATTGTCGAAGCCATCGTTCTCCATGGCCACCAGTGCTGAAAAGTGGCCCCGCGTGTAGCCCAGCGCGATGGGGCTCTTCCAGCAGAAACTCTGCTCCCACAAAAGGGGCAAGTACACACCTGGAGGGAGAAGGAGAGAGTTTTAATAATGTATTATGTGTTTATGATCTAAATGTAAAGTTGGTTGAGGGGACGCTGGTTTTAACATACTTATATACTGAAGGGCTGGGGGTGACTCATCGAAGTAATTGATTACAGAAATACGGTGATTTGCATAACGTTGCAAATTATACCATGACGGTTTTATGACATGCAATACTATAACTTTTTATCTGGCATACTATTCTATTGCATTTTTCTGACGTACTATACTACGACATTCATACCATGAAATATATTTTTATGACATACCCTACTATGATTTTATAAATGACATTTTCTTGATACTATGATATATTTATGACATACTAATACTATGATTTTTTTTTATGACATTTCTATGACATACAATGTAGACTGGCTGTTAGAAGCAGCGGGCAGGTCTTTCACCTCGGACGTTTCATTTGACTTGCACCAATCGGGCTGTTTTTCTAACGATGTACTGCTAAAGGTTTCCGGGCAGAACTCGCACAGAGTTAGTAATTAGTCTCTTCGTCTTCTCTCCAGCTTCCTCTTGTCCATCATTTATAAGGCAATGAATCGCATTTGATTTGTTTGAAAGGAGCTATAAAAACTATAGAACTATGGAATGCCCACAAACGAGAAGAGGTCTGTTCTCGTCTTCCAGTAACTCTGTTTTTACTGGGTTCACTTGGTCACCATGTTAACTGAGCTCTCCTCCCCCTCCTCTATAGGCAACCATATACACGCCTCCTTCTGTGTGTTTTACATCGGCTCCTGGCGACAGTGAATCACGGATCCATCAGGCCGGCTTTACTACAAGCAGTTGGCCATTACAGAGCACTTTCATCATCCCCTGTGCAGCATCACTCAGCAGACAAACTGAAAGCAGGCCGTTTTACTGCCCGCCGTAAACGTCGACCCGGCTCTCCAAACTCACGGGATTGTTTCTGATGGTTTACACATGTTCACATCTGTCTAGATGTGTGTGTGTGTGTGTGTGTGACAAACTCAACAAGTTGACTTTTTAGACATACGTGGTTCTCACAGGACCGTGACGCTACAAACATGATGATCTCATAGAATATTGTAGATTAAACATGATATAAAAGGAGTAAAAATTAGAACAACTTTACACATACAGCAGTAAAATGCAACATTCATAGGAATGCAGCAATAATATTAATCCAAAAACATAATACAATATATAATAGTAACACATTGACAGGGAATATTCTTATGCGTAATGAATAATTAGTTTGAATTTCATACTAACTGACTAAAATACATTTTGTTGATGATAATTACACAGTATTACTTGAGTAACATTTTGAATGCAGGATTTTTACCTGTTTAGGATCTGTAATTCCTCTGCTCCAATGACAAGTGTGTGTGTTTTGTTATGTTGTTTATGTTATTTCTAGTCACACCGTACTTAAATACCATCATCACTAGCCTGATACATGTTGTAAATAGCAATTACCGACAGTCCAGAGGGGCAGTTATGTCAGCTATTTAAGATAAGGACACACAAAGGAAGTCTCCTTTCCTGCTGCCATAATGATATTTACCCGAAACAACTTCAGTCCAAACAGTCCAATAACTCCTCACCTTGAAAACGGGTGTAGCCGAGCGTTTCACCACGGAAACTTTTGTAATACTTCACTCCATAGACGATAATAGGCCTGCGAAGAATGTGTGCAAGAACGAAGATGTGGGTCTGCTCCAAGCTGGATCCTGGCTGTAAAAGAATATGCGACACAAAAGGGGGATAAAAATAGTTAGAAAGCCGGGACTCCGTGAAACTACAAAGCAAGGATTATTAGATATACTGTACATTCCAGACGGGACGCACATTCAAAGGGAATTACAGATTAAGTATACTGCGGTAAGAGCATTAAAGCATCTTACATAATTCATGCATCGTTATTATGTCACACTCTAAGCACATCAAGATCCTGTCCAGCATGTTAATGTTTGTCTTCATGTGCATGTACCTGACTAGCCAGGGACAGGATGAAAGCCCAGTCCTCCTGCCACTGTTCCTCCCGAAGGGAAAAGTGCAGGCCAAAGCTCTGGGAATACCACGACTCCCACTCCTTCCAGCGGGTGTAAAACCTGCACACACACGCACGCACGCACGCACGCACGCACGCACGCACACACGCACACACGCACACACGCACACACGCACACACACACACACACACACACACACACACACACACACACACACAC
>NW_022280033.1:6910152-6924325 GCF_004355925.1 Anarrhichthys ocellatus | reverse complement strand
TATATATATATATATATATATATATTTATATATATATATATATATATGTCGGAAGAAGTGCAGTCGGAAGAAGTGTTTTTACACTAAATTCTTGCAGCAATATAAAGCATATATATATATATATATATATATATATAAATAAATATAAATAAAAAAATGCAGGATATTCACCTTGTTTGCCCAGACTACTCACCACCACAGCTGACATCAGTACATCTCTACTATTGGTGTGTGGTGCATTATGTCATTCAGTCTGCTAAACACAGTACTAACAGGCCTGAGACTAGGTGCAGCATGCCGTAATGTTCACAGGTTGTCTTTTAAAGGACCAATAACACGCTGCAATGTGCTCTCCTAGTCCCCGGCCTGCAGGACTCACCAGTGAGAACAGTCGTGCAGGCTGTCGTGGAGGGTCTTGCGGAGCACCGAGTCCTTGTCATAGATGCCCCATGTAGCCTGCAGCACGGAGTCCAGGAGACAGTCCCCGGCAGTGCGGTTCCACAGGGCGTACAACCGACTGTCCAACCGGGTCCCGAGCTCCAGGGACCAGTTGATGATGGGCGACTCCTCTTCGAGTTCTGAACAAGAGGGGAAGAGAAGTTGAGTGCTCCATCTCAGTGGTATTAGCTATTTTACCTCAAAAAGGGAACAAATTGTAGTGAGAAGTGTGTGACGGTTGTATTGAGGCCATAGTAGGGGGTTTTCCAAGTTGCAAGACAGGTGATGGCATTTGAAAAGGACTAGAGATGTTTACACAGGTCAGCATGTACAGTACAAAAACAGATGACAGCGAGAAGTCAGATTACGGCGGGAAAACACGTCAGATATACAGTGTTCAGATACCCCGTAAGGTATGACAGAAACATGTTGAAAAGTGCAGGTTTTGGCATTATTATATCTTTTTATTAACAAATGCCATGAAAAATTTGAAACCAGCAAACAGTGTAAGCAGTAACGTAACACAACTCTGCTGAAGGAGAGCGATCAGTTTACAGGAAGACTTCTATCAATAAGAACAATGAAAAGCACTTGAATGCACGGTTTCCTCTGGATCTCTTTTGTGTACACGTCTGTTTGTATTGTGTAAGGACGGCACATGTTGGGTTTATAAACGGGTGGAAAACAGCAGCCGCGCCACTTTCATTCTTTTATCCAGTCTGCCGTTACTAAGCAACCAAGAAAGAGAAGACATGTGCCAGGTGCTTGTGCACCACGACAGTGTCGCTCTCGTTTGTGAGCATGCCTTCCACTTAAACACACCGACAACAATGGATCTGAGGGCGCAAATAGACCTGCATGTGAACAGCCGCCAGTAATTGTTTATAAAAGATGTGGAAATACAACAACCAAATTCAGATCATCACTCTGGAAGAGAAGGACAAGTGTACAGCGATACAGGACAACTTACAATGAGCTGCAAGGAGAATAGGTTGAGAAAGTCACTGTGGATGCAGCAAGAAGATAATATTCAGGAGACTGATTCAGTGGTTCAAAAACTAAATGATGTCAGCGCCCAGGGGGAGCCCAGGGTCTCTGAGAGGGACGAGGTCCTCCAACATGAGTCATGTGACTTGAAAAGGAAGCTTCCAACAGAGGGTTCAGCTCGTCTGGCTTGGACCTAAACTCAGCAGAGCTTTGGAGAGTCACAAGGTCTTGAGCAATGGGGGCGGAGGAGCTTAAAATGCATTGTGAGCATATGGCTAAAAAGTAATTGGCAGAGAAGAGAGAAAAAGAGGCCCGGCAAAATATAATTCAGCTCCACATCAAGCTCCAAAACGACAAGGATTTGTAAATACAGCATCAGCTGAAAGCCTCCGAGAGGATTGTCAAACTGTTACTCAGTTATAAAGGGCAGGAGGGGGGTCATTGGTTGGAAGTGCTGCCTCACAGCAAGGGGAGTCGTAGTTTTCCAATCCACCATCTCGCCATGAGCTTACATGGGTTTCTCTGGTTGCTCTATTTTCATTGTGGGAGAACAGTGTTTTCTTACCGTGAGTATGTATGTGAGATTTACAAATGAACTTGATTAACTGACTTATTAAGTTATGACGTATTTAAGTTCATGAAAACAACACCACCACCATCATAAAAAGCTCAATATGGTTTTGTTCAGTTTAAATCTGATTAAATATTGAAATATTCTAGACACAACTACACAAAGCTTCTAGGAATGATCCGTCTGGCATTATCCTACATTGCTACCGTGATACTGTCCCTCTCCTGGGTTTTTGTTCTTGCAAATCACACACACACACACACACACACACACACACACACACACACACACACCGAGCACCTTGAAAGGTCTCCATGGCGTGGTAACTTCGTCCGTCTTAATCCCCTAACCTGAAAAAGGAGACATGGTTTTCTGTTCACTTGACGTTTCATGTTTCTGCCAAAACTAGTTATTGAAGTGAACGCAAACGCACAGAGAAAGGATCTTGAAATAAGATGAAATAAGGGTTGATGTCTGTCTGTGTACTTATGCTGCAGTGCAGAATATTTGACACATTGTACTTATTGAACAGGTCACACAAATAAGCAGGAAACTGAAGAAAACAAGTGTTGCAGAGAAGCGATGCCTTTTAAATGTGTGTGTGTGTGTGTGTGTGTGTGTGCGTGTGTGTGTGTGTGTGTGTGTGTGCGGAGAACTCCCTCAAACTTAATTAGGCTGATTAACACAGACACAATTGGTTCACACGATGAAGACCGGCTGCCTGGCAAAGAGACAAGCAGGCAGGTAAAACGATGAGTTGGCAACAGGGAAAATACAAGTAATGTAACACTGCCAGGTTTGGGCAGCCTCCCCCATTACAGTAGACAGTTTGTGAGGGTGCTCCTTCTGTTTTACAAGCCAGACCATGGTTCCCATCTTGGATCTGGTTTCTCTTTCTCTCTCTCTGTCTCTCTCAAAGTGGATCCATATGTAAGCACAGCATGTGATCGGTGTTACTGCAACACTCAGTCATGAAGTTGACGGGAGTAAATATTTCACCTTTTTGTACATCTCGGTCCAGCACCTCATCAAACAGCTTCTCCTGAACAGCTGGGGGCAAGTCCTCAATGTCTGACACAAGAAAACAAAAAGAAGAAGATAAGTGAACGATAACAATCATTATTAGAGCGCACACAGGCGCAGAGACAGTAAAAGAACATTGTGTAGGATTTAAGGGGATTTATTGGCAGAAATTTAATTCAATAACACTTAATAGAAATTACTGAAAATGGCTCATTTCAACTCAAGCCACCATGCTTTTTGTTCTTCTCACAATGGCCACTGGCCTTCGCTGCGTGCTCTGAGCTCTTGTCAACACAGCGGCTCATTCTTCGGTTCCACAAAGTCACTGCATTCATTTCTTTTAGCTGAAGAGAACGTCTCTCTATAGTGGCTAGAAGCCAAAGTCTGCATTGTCCTGAACACTCCACAACAAACATCCTTAGCTTCGTTACCAGCAACAGACTGGACCATTAATAGCTATTTCACACACACAATGAAGTTCAACAGATATAGCACTGAATGCAATTTTACAGAGTGTCATTGGAAAAAAAAAAAAGCCAAATACAGCTTAGTCATGAACGGGAGACGTGCATTGTTGGCGGGCCGGCCTACTCGGTATGCAAGAACAATACTGAAACAGTGAGCCAGAGATGTGGCCTCCGTCTTCTGCAGTTTGAAACAGACAACCGTAGCATTATGTCCCCTCAGCATCTCAACAAAAAGCAATTTCATACACCGCGAGTAAACAAAACAAGCATTCAATCACACAGTTGGTAGAGCCAGAGGAGACGGCGAGACTGGGTTTTAAGTTACCCTTATACAATGCACATGAAGTGCACTTTGACAGCGTCTGGAGTTTAAGTTGTAACATTCAAGTCAATTGTTTTCAGACATTTATAATCATTGTTTGTGGTGCTTACCTGCAGGCAGGGTGAAGGTCACCAAGTCGGTGAGGAAATAGCAGGTGAAGTCGCCCTTACGCTGGTGAAGTGAGGCTGCCACCTCACGACGGATCTGCTCCGTTAGCTCCGGACACACCATGGCGGGAATACACTTGGCTGCCTGTTGGGACACCTACAGAGAAGAGAGGAGAAAGGGAAGTATAATCCAAATATAAAGGAATGTGTGACAGAGGCTGATAATTGAGCAAGAGAATTTATAACAATTGCGGGTTTTTTTTAAAAGAAGGGAAAGATGACAGGACAATAAGTTTGAACAACATGGCTCCAAAATAAATGATTCTTCCAGCATTGTGGACTCAGTGATCTGATCTAAATCGACCTTCACTAATCTAATCCAAGTTGCCTCCGGGACAAGATGGGGAAAAAGGAAAGGAATCTGTTTTCAAGCAGACGTCAGCTTTGAAGCATTTTTCGGGGCATGAGCCAGCGGTTAGTCACTGACCCCTCGGAAGAGAAACGGGGACAGTGACCGAGTGTGGGAGGAGAGGTGTGTGTACACAGATAATCTGGGATCACAGTGCTGGCGGCAAGAGAGCTGCAATCAACAACAGCACACACACACTGCCGACAAACACACACACACACGCATCAGCTCAGTGAGCCTGACTGTTACACAGACACACCAGGGAACCCACATCTTTAACAAAATACTCCATTATTATTATTATTATTAGCAACACAAAATGAATGAACTATCAAAAAGTTGAATTCCAGACCCTCTGCTCATGTGATCCCTCCTGGCTGATATCATTGGATGTTGAGATTAAGAGACTTCACAAGAAAAGGCGACATCATCGCTGACCCAGAAACAAGCACCACTGCAATCACACCCATAATTCAAGGGTCACATTTCTACCATAGTCCCTCAATTTTTTACGATTTTTGTGAAGCTAGTAAATAGTTCAAAATGATTCTGCTCCATCTTTTAAATGAACGAATTTGAGTGATGTAAATGACTAACATGTTGTATTTGCTGAAGAGAATGATCCCCGTTGCTCTACCAGCATGCACACCTATCCGTCAGCCAGTATCTGCTGCAGGCGATTCCTGAAAGACTCTCTACTGACCTCCGTGAGCAACACCGCCAGCATGTCCTGCCTCTGGAAGCGGATGGCGAGGTGGACCAGCGTGAAGCCGTCATCAAATGCCGAGGGACGGTTTAATAGACGCACCTCGTCTGACGTTAGCTGGCGTGCGATGTCACCTCCCGATGACTTGTAGGCCTCCACGGCTGCCAGGTCACCTTCCACAACACCTTTCACAACAAAGAGGAAGGAAAAGAGTCACATTAATAATTCTTTAATTCTTAATAACTACTTTGTATGAAGTCTTTCAAACACAGAATTAACAGTAGAAGGATTCGTATCAATCAAAACATGTGAGAAGGAAAACAAAGGAGTATCGGTTTACTTTTGATTGCATTATGCGGCTTAAACGATTGTACGTCGAACACGTCGATCACTGCGGTTAAAACCACATCGTGACTGGACATTCTGTGCTCAACCACGGAGTATAAAACATTAGAGATCAGACGGTGCTTTATCTCTGTGGCAGCTGTAACAGCTTTGAGACTTCACTGACTTTGAAGTCAAGGGGGGAAAAGACAATGGGGGGGCCACATTGTAATCCGTCAGTTATTATTTCTCCTCTTCATCTTCAGGTTCAGATCTCAGCCTAAGGGTCGAACGATGCGTTTGTTCCGACAGATGCAGGTGTTTACTTTTCTTTACACAAAGTGCAAATATTACTACGACAGAAACTATTTATGTCAACCACCAGCACACAAACACAAGGGCTAATCTATTCAACCTGACAATAAAACTATAGAAACAGTTGACCGTGTGCACAGTAAACATACTATACTCTGCAGTATTTTGCTTTGAAGGTATTATGCTGAGTAAATGATTATAGTGATCTTCCTCTTAAAAACACATCGACTACCTGGATGTTCAACTGTGGACTAAACAAACTGTTTCTCCATGAACTCAAACACCTCTGAGCATAATACAGTAAACACCTATGTGGTATTCTCTCGTACATTTAGCAGCATTAAAGACTGTTGAGCTTTTGTTCTGGCGTCAAAAGGGCCACACACACACACACAACGCTCAGCTGCATAATCTGTGTACGAGTGAGCCCGAGAGAGAGACATGGAGTGGGTGGAAGGACTCGCTGTGCCGTGTGGAGCTGGTTAGCACTGTGAGATGAGGAGAGAAAATACACAAAGGCAGCGCAGTGGGATGGAGAGGGATCACAGCCACTCTCTCCACACAAAACTCCATTAGTGTGGGCTGCCTGTGGCCCTGCCATCAGTGCTGTACCCGCAGGTCTCTTAAAGAAAACACAAAAAGGTGTAAACACGCAAACAGACGCACACTTAAAGACGGAGAGGAAAGGGAACGGCTCAGGCTAAGTGGCGCTGGATTTTTGCATGTTTTCTTTCAGTGATGTGGATGGTGGTTGCCTCTATCATAAGAAAATAAACAACAAACATTATTGTCCTGCTGAACCAGCAATGTCAGGTTCTCTCTCATAGTTCAACAAATTGTTGGTAATAAAGTGAATCAGGCTTGTGCTTTGTGCTTTTTCTGGTAGTAATCTGAAAAAAAGTTTGTTAAACTAAGCAAGTCCACCACATCATTTAAAATAAGCAGAAACAAGGTAAACCACACTACGTACAACACCAAGACATCTGACCTTTACTTTCTTAACACAAGCCAAACTAGAGAGCATATTTTGATGGGATTAGACCAGGGGCGTAAAGTGAGGGGTGTCAACGGCCCCTTCTCCCCTTCCTAACCCCTTACTTCCGGGGCCCTTGCTGAGACCGATCTTCATACTCTGCCTTCATTTTAATCTCAACTACCCACTTGTGAGGTTATGTGACTGCATCTTACATGGTTGCGATGCGATCACAGAGACTAAATCTGTCCACAGAAATATAAACACCTGCCAAAGAGCTCAAAACAGCCTCTGTGGCTGTTCCCTCTTCAATAGGAAACAACACAAGCATCGCTGTCACGGCTGGTAATAATACGGTGAGATTATTTCACCACTTTCCGAGACAAATTGTTTTCTTTCTATTGTTTGTACTCAATGTGTGTGTTGCTTGGGACAAAAAGCGATAAATGTAACAATAACAGACAGCATTCTAAAAATACCTTTTTGGCAAACACTGGCACAGTTACAGTGACGTTGATCAATGTGCATCACCCCCCCCCCGAGCACCCCGCTGGCAGCTCATGTTTAGAAAATAAGGGCTGAGGGTTGAATCTGACACATCACTAGTTGTGAGGATGGATGTTATGTGCAGTGGACCCACAAATAACCCCTATTTGATAGACATTAATTAAAAATTAAAAATAATTTTAGTCCTTTGACATGGTACAGTAAGGAAATGTAGAAGTATCATCAATAGCATTGTAGCTGACTTTTCATTCTGAGGGACCTAAATGACCCAGAGCCATTAATAATGCTACCACACATGTGAGTAACACCATACGTGTTCAGGGAGTTGATCTCGGGCCATCCACACTATAGGGGTCGTTGTTGTTGCCAAAGACTTACTGTATGTATTTTTGACTTCTGTTGCACGGGTCAAGCTATTTTTAGTGAAGGAAACTGGAGCGTCTGTCAGAAATTTGAGGCCACTGTTTATAAACATTGATGTAGATACGCCAATGACGGGAAAACCGCCCTAGCAACAGAGGACAGACACACTTAACACCAACGGGCTTTAAACACACACACACACACACATCTGTGCGCTCTGAGGCTGCAGCGGGGTCACATCGCATTCACTCACTCACTACATTATGATAATTAAAACTAGGCAGTGTATTGTACTCTGAGCATTAAATTGGGGTATCAAATACTTGGCAAACAAACCATATGCATGTGCTCTGAGAAACTGTAACGGCCATGTTTCCAAAGACCAAATGATAAATTGAGGAAACAATAAGCAGACATCAATCACGAAAAGAATTGTCTGCAGCAGACCTAGTCTTCCAAATGATATGGCGTGAATTTGCTGGTTTCTGATACGGCTTTGATTTCATTTTCCTTCAACTGACGATGGAGAAATCTCCGATCAGATAAGGAAAGCTCACACTTGAATATGCCGAAAGAAATCAGAGCCACGCACATCAGACGCTCCACCAGACAAGAATTGGTCCCGAGGGGACAAGCTACACAGATATGAGGAAACTCACCCCGTCACATGCAGTCATAGACCCAGTGTAGGACCAGAAGCTGACTAACTCCAGTGATGTTTCTCTGACATTCACACCCGATTATCTCTTTGTGTCAAGCAATGCAGCAGCATGAAAACCCCGGACAACTGTTAATCACTGCGGGTGCTTCATTTGGGATATCATATACATGCGTGGCTGTCAGTGTGACACCGAAGAATTGTATGTCGAAGACACATATATGGGAAAAAAAGGCCTGGAGGTTGAGTGGGTGTGCGGGGCATCTCTACATAGTCATGGGAGAGAGAGAGTGAGATAGTGGTGCGAGATCAAACTAACAAACAATCACTGGTTGTTCTTAAAATGCTCATCCTACCTCCCACTCCACGTTCACCAGTGGACAGTGTGGGCGGCCGGACACCGCTTGTGTAGGTTTTACACTAGCTGAATGTCGGGGATTTCTAAGCATTTACACTATAGTAGCATCAGGAGGACGCAAATCACGATCGCTTCGACGTGGCTATATAAATTGTATTTTAACCAATTACCTTGCAGACGATAAAACAGTATCAAGCCGTCACACAAATTCTGGGAATTCGCACTTCACCCATTTTTCTGTTTGCCTGCCTTACATCATTCTGATGACTTATTGCCCACCTCATAACATAACAACACACCAGGAGAACAGGCTGAATGTGCAAGACAATAGAATAAATCATAGTTAAGGAACTCACCAACACAGGCATTGAGGAACAGCCAATCAGTTCTTCTCATCCGGTTCTTAATCTGCTTCAGTTTTTTGAAGTCCACCTCCAGCTCCTCTTTGCTCCCAATCCCGGCCCCCGATGCCAGTTCAATCCTCTGAAAGTCCATGTTTACCTCCGACTCCCGTTTTGAGGTCGGGGGGGACCTCCTTTGGCTGCTGCTACAACCCACCACCCCACTTACCACACCCCCGACTCCTTGCCCAAGCACGTGCCCAACCACGCCTCTCCTGTTGTCCCTGTCCTGCTCGATGCGTTTTGAGGAAGGTTGTTGGCTCTCGGACTCTGACGCCAGCTCGATGGGTTCAGCGAGCAGACTATTTGGCCAAGGGTGGTCACACACCACACACTTGAGTGCCTTGGCCCAGTTCTCGTAAGTGCAGGCAGTGCAGGTCCAGCGCTTTACATGAGTGTTGAGCCTGTTACGGTCATTGTATTCCTCACAGGGGTCTGTAGTGGTGGCCAGGGGAGCAGGGCGGCATCCAGAGCCCGAGGTCTGGGGGGATTCTGTGGGGCTGCGTGGCTGCCGGGTATGATGTCCATGATGTGTTGCATGTTGCCCATGCTGTTGTTGCTGAGCTTGTTGCCTCTGGCAAAGGCACTGGGTGCAACGGATTGCCCGAGGCCAGTTCAAGTAGGTGCACATGTGGCACGACCACTTGCTGCTAGTCTCCGGTACATCAGCAATGCGTACACGGGGTCGGGCACTGGAGTCTGGACAAATAAGTAAGCTGGAGCCCCCCTGGGTTGGGCTGTTGCTGAGGCCAGCAGGGTCCCACTGGTGCAGACTGGCATCCAGAGCAGGGCTGCTCTTGAAGGGCTCCTCGGTAATGATGGCACTCCCGCTGGGCCTCTGAGCACGGCACATGGTGCACTTGATGGCTGACGGCCAGTTCTCGTATGTGCAGTATTCACAAGCCCACTTGGCGACCAACTCGGTCATCGTCGCACCGCCGCTGAAGGAGGCTTCCCGCCCTTCAGAGGGGTTGTCAGCTCGGCAGATCCACTCTTGAGATCACACAGCCAGCAGTACACTAGGGTAGAGAAAAAAACGATTTAATGGTATGCAAAGTAAACATATTAAACTAGACTACAAAATGTATCTTATAACTCAAAGACAAATACTTTTCATAGATAAAATGATCAACAATACAATTGGGAGAAATGGTCCTGCATTGCAAGATATGGTGCTCAACTTTCCAGGTTGTCAGTAGTAAATCTCTCCAATGTTGCACGTACACAAAACCTAAACAAAGCACGCTTTATTACAGTTACCTTTGCCACATATTCACTGTCAAACACTTGCAAACATCTACAGCGGTGTTTGCTGTTGACCTAACACTAAAAAAAAAAATCAAAGGGAGCAATGTTTACAGACACACAAAAGCAGTGCCAGGACCAAGACGCAGCAGCCTGGGCTGCAACACCGGAATCTCCGCGGTTCTATTACAACCCGACACTGGCTTTAAAACACATACAGTAAGTTCTGTACACCAGGCTGATGTGCCCTACAACCGAGCTAGGTAACAGGAGACAAGGACATATGAAACCAGACACCCAGCAGGGAGGCGCGTGACTGGTTAAGACACTTAAATGATGCACCGAAACTGAGCTCACCCCCCAAAAGCCTATCACGCATATATGAAAGTGAATGGTGCAACATGCTGAAGGTTATTTACGAAATAAAGCTGATAAGATAAAAGTTAACTCGCTGGGAGTTGGTTGCACTGTGCACCACGCCTCTAAGTTTACCAACACACCGCGATGTAGTCAACCCATTCGAGGGATACGATTCTTCCACAGTTGCATGTTTTGAGGAGCTAACAAAAAAATGAATATCTGCAGGGAAACATTGCCCATGTTAAACAGCTAACTAGGTTAGTCACGTTCAACATGTTTACTCGTGACTAGCAGATGCATTCGGCTGAAAAACACAGTTTAAAATCAAGTGTGCCATGTGTGTATTTATCAACTCCTAACGCTACATATCGCGTGTAAACAGACCCACGGAGCGAGCTAGCCGTGTGTTATCCTACATGACAACTAACGTTACGCTATGCTGGTTCGGTTGCGGAGCCAGGAATTAAAGCCGAGCTAGCTGTCTGCCCGCTAACATTACGGGATTATGTTTTGTTTCAAAGGCCCTTATCAACTTTGCAAGACATTGTGCTAACCCCTTACCTTTGCAGTGTTTACACTCCTCAGTTTCCAACTGCAGCCAAAACAAATGAAGACGCCCCCCCCTCTCTTCCCGCCCACCCCCCCAAAAGACCAGAGAAACCCACTCCAATCCGAACTCGGGTTTCTCTCACTTGGCCGACACTAACACCGCATATTTACTTCTGTGGGGCTCCGTTTAGTGGGCAGCTGAAGGTCCATACATACCGCGGAGCAAGAACCCCCCCCACCCACCCCACCCCCGTAAGTCCCGTCCCTCGGGCGTCTGCTTTGACGCTTTAAATCATTTTCATCCTTTTTTTCCTCGATTCCCAAACAAACACCGAGCCGACGGGCTTTAATGGCGGAACACAGGGAGAGGGAAGCAACCGAGCCAGGGCAACAAAAAAAAAAAATACACTACGAGGGGGAGAGCTCTGGGTTACAGTCGGAGGCAGGATCAGGATTTACCTCCTGAATCCGCCAGCCAATCAGATTGGTTGATTTTCGTGTATCCCTTGACTTTGACCAATCAAGAGTCCACGCCTCTCATTCCCAACTGTTAAAAGGCTCAGTGACCACAAAACCGGCTCGAATATCACAGAAACAACGACACATTATGTTAACATTATCTTTTAGGCGACGGGTCCCAGTTAGTTACAGTAAATATAGGTGCTTATTTTTAAAACGTGTGCATCATAGTGTGCTGCATATTTGGCAAGCAACCACGTGGTATGCCCTCAAAAGGGATGATGTCATCGTAAAAATACTGCAGCAAGCAGTCTGCAGTGATGCTTGACAGGTTGAGCAACAGTTCTCAGCGCGATTGTTATTATTGACGTGCATGTACACACTCAGAATCCGAAAATTAATTTGAACCATAATACTTTACCATGTCAAAATGAACGCATAGACTTGTTTACAGGAAAGCCCATAGATACATATCCAAAATAAATGTATGAAATGGGATTTGTCTTTGGGATAAGCTAAAATTGTTTCTCACTGTTGCACTGTTTTTATTTCATTGTCACTTTTTGCTCTCAAATTAACCTGCAAAAATATTTGTGTTAAAAAAAAAAAAAAAAAGAGCATGACGTCAAATCATTTGCACATTAAAAGTGGTACATTTGTCACAATAAGAAAACAAAGGCATATCATATCACATAATGCAGGTCTCATTTATTATTCCCCAATTTAAGAACCATATTCTCTGTGCTCGTCCAAGCAAGTCCTTGATCTACTTTCGTCAAGTCCACACATCCAGATAAAAGCTGAGATGTTCGAAGCTGTGCGCTGGACTTTGTGCTTTCAGGGAGGTGTTGATCTTGCAATGGCCCACTCGAGGAAGTCTCACCCCACACAGTAAGAGTACATGAGTGTATATCTCTCCTGTGTTGGAACTTAAAAAGGTATAGGATATGAACAATGTTAGTGCTCTCACGCTTTTTACGAGTGGCCCTCAGCACCCTGCTGAATTTCATTCTGGTCATCAAGTCAGGGTTACACCTGGGGATGCCAGAAAGAAAGATTTTAGAAGCATCGGCAAGGATTAGTAGGGACCAACATATGGCTGCTCTAAACCACCACAACACTCAACTGAGACAAGCTTCTACAGTAAGTGCTGTTTAAATGCTAGTGCTACCCCCTCCCTTGTCTACTATACATTCATTATATATTTCCTTATATTCCAGTACTCAAAGGAAACCATATTCCTAACATTAACTTTGCCATCTATTTTAACATTGTGTGATTGTGTTACTCTGGGTGATTATTAAGTAACATTTTAGGTGCCAGTTCCCCCAATAAGTGATGCATTGGCATTACACAAAAAACAAAACATGACATACAAAACAGGCCGCATAAATGAAGTGGAGCTTATTCACAAGGCAACGCTTCTCCCACCCCAAAAATCACATGCGAGTGCAACCTGCTGATCAAGACGTCCTCAAGACGTCCTCCATGTGCAGTGCAAATGTCTGTCCATGCTGAATATAACTTGTGTGTAGAATTGACCAGTTCATGCGAGGGGTGTCCTCCATCCAGCACCAAATCAATCCACACCTTGTTACTTAGTTGTCTTCAGATGAGACAGCTGTTTGAAAGGTCAGTCGTGATCATCATACCATCCCGGCCTTACATGGAGGATCAGTTACTAAGCAGATCCCCTCTAACTTTACAGTTAAAATTCCAGTTTCAAATTATAAAAGGAAGCAAAGTCACAGCTGCATCCATGAGACACAGGTCCACTTAGAAGTCGTCGGTGAAAGTAAAAAGGGGAAAATAGCTTTCGGAAGCAGTGAGGATTGTTTCAGGTAGACAAAACCTGAAACAATCATAGCTGCAGGGCAAATTATTGCAAATACAACACAGCTTGTTATACTGTAATTTTACCTCTCAAGAGGGATCTGTGAATGTGTTCTGTGTGCAGATAGAAACTGACCTGAGTGGAAGGCACTGTGTATTGAAGCATTGTCATGATGTCTTCCTCACATTATCCAGGTCCTTACATGTGACATTGACCCCATCAAGGTCAGAGTACACGAGGTCTGCCGTCGACTATGCCAAGACAGGAAGGTGATCGCTCGCTCTCTCTGCTTCCAAAGTTACAATTCACACTCTACAGGGGGTATCAGCCTTCCATTGTGACTTTAATAGAGAACAAGTCAGTGAAAAATGAGCTTGAAGTGGTTATAAGATCACGGTCAGTAGTATTGAAGACAACCAGCACTGTGAGGTGGAAGTAGCAGCCAGGTTTTTATATGATGAAGAACAGACAGATGCAGTTTTTTTTTGTTTTTTTAGTGGCGGCTCTGTGTTGCAGCAGCAGAAGGGAACCATAAGCATCTGGTTAGTAAAGCTACAGTACATTGTGTTTGCCCTGTGAGCTCCGTACAACAGACAAAAGCTGAGCTGAATGTGGCTCAGGGTCGAAGAGGACTACTCAAGTGGCACAACATGACAGCATTGGTATAGCACAATAATAAAGAAATCTTAAATTGTGTTAAGTGCAGCAAAGCGCATACAATTTCAGTGTTAACCGAGAGGAACAAGACATTGACATTCCTGTCAATCAAATTAGATTAGACTAATAATCTGACTAAC
>NW_022280033.1:6835517-6909752 GCF_004355925.1 Anarrhichthys ocellatus | reverse complement strand
TATATATATATATATATATATATAAAAAAAAGCACCCATTATAGAAGTGGCAGAGTAAATTTTGCTTGAAATCTATTCTTCATCATTTAAATAGGAAATTGTATGATTAATTAAAGACTGTGGAGCACGGAAAAGAAAATTTAATAAATCTAATAAATCCCAATGAGAGAAATGTGCACGTTAAAGAAATTCTAGTTACATATATAGATCTCTTCAAGAAAAAAATAATAAGAAAAGCTAACGACCATTTACTTATTTTAAAAAAAAGTTTGAAGGCTGCAGAACATTCTCCCTTTGCTTTTCTTAAGATGACAAAAGAAGGCAAAAAAAAATAGTGCAAGAGGTAATGCAAGTGTAGGTGCTCAGAGTTGGTGACGCAAAAGTGAAACAAAAAGGTACAGAAGAAAGCGTGGAGCAGGGCCTGTCTTTTAGGGAGCCGAAACATCCACACTGAAGTACCCACACTGACCCCATTCCAAAAAAAATTAAAACAGACGACTTTTCTCTCCAATGAGACACACCCGTTAAGCCTGCAAAGCAGAGCAAAGTCTCCCCTTAAAATGGAGATCAGACTAAGACAATAAACGCGAGACACCACCTGTGCATGCCTTTCACTTTCAGGACTGGCACTTTTGTCTATATCTTTGATTGCTTAAGATGCCCACCCCTCAAGGTGCGTCACTTATTTGTGTCCCATACACACCCTGCGGCATGTTTCTATGTGGCCTGTGAGCCGCGAGCGTCCCCATCCGGGCCGAGGGCAGCTGGCCGGCCCTGCGCTAAAACGCTGGCAGAGACCATCGGCGGATGACTGGCTTCACTCACCAAGTTCTCATATTCGCTACTGTCCTCATCTTCGTCTTCGTCTTCATCCTCATCATCTTCCTGCCCTGCGGCTTGTCTGTCTAACGAGTCAGAGCTCGATCCGTCGCCATTGCCGAGGTATGGGGTGTTGGGCGTGGCAACGGGATTAGAGCTGGCGGCGAGGCCCAGGCCCATCCCCAGTGGGCCAGGCGTAGGGTGTCCCGGAGAGCCCACAGCTTGGGGCCGAGGCAGTAGAGCAGCACTGGTGGGTGGGGAAGAGGAGGAGAGCAGAGGGTCACCCTGGGACAAGAGGTCAGAATAAGATGGTGGGTTAGGTGAGGTACTGGGCCGCTCCGGAGCAGAGGGTGTGTGGAAAGGTATTCTGGAAACAGGGGAAGCCTCAGAAGGGTCTGTGTTCTCATCCGGAGTGGGATGGGAGTCTGCATTTTGGGCCTCAAGGAGCCCTGTAGAGTAGAGAGAAAGATGCATCTTGTCAAAAGGGTAAAGCATGTGGACATTTATGCAAAACGTTAGCACATAAAATCTGAGGGAAAGGGATAGACACAGAAGAACTGACGCTCAATATACTGAGTGCTTTTGCTGTTGGCTATAAAGCCAGTTTATATTCAGCACACATTTGAAATTTTACGACACAATTCTAGTTTATCGAATATAAAACAGGCTCCTACTTCTCTCGTCTTCTGCCATCTTGCGTTTCCTGAGAGCAATTTCTTGTTTGAGTTTGTCCACATCCTCTTGAATTTTCTCTTTCACACGCTCACTTTGTTCTACCTCCCCACACACAGCCTGAAAAGAAGACAAACAGGTAAAGAATTCACACAGAAAAGGAAAAACAAAGTCATCGAGTGAGAAAACAATTTCACCACGCGTCTTCCACCAGCTATCCAACATCCAGCTCACCTGCAATTTATCTTGCAGTGCACTGTAGACTTGGTATATTGTTCGGATATCCTTCATGACACCATCTTTGTCAAAGAATTCGGCCCTGGAAAGATATTTACCAATAGGTATATCCATTACATCATTCAAGACATAATATATAACATCACACAGAACGAGCTCACCTAGCTTGTTCATCAAAGGCAAAGGCATTAGAGAAGTAAGGATGTGTAGTGTGTACATTCTGGATGCCATCTATATCGTTATGCACATGTTATGTCAAGGTAAAGCTGTGGTATGCTGTCAGGTGGCTGCTGCCACTCCCCGCATATCAAGGGAGACTTATGGCCATCTAAACTCTCTCTAACATATGTTTGCAGTGACGTCGGTGCGGTGCAAAGAGGAAGTTGAGAGCCCCAATCTTACCCATGCTCTTTGATGACCTGGGTGTAGCTGATTGAGGTGTTGGGCACTGAGGAGACTTTGTATTCCTGCTGGCTTGTGTTGCCAAGGTTTGGGATTGAGAGGGTGATCCTCTGGTTGAACCTACTGAGAAGAGATGACCAATTAGCACTGTTAAAACAGGAAATGAATACTATATGAATGAATACTATACCCATAATATAATATTACAGACAATCATTCATTTAAATTTCTTATATATGCGTGTGAAATATATATATTTATATACTTTAACTCTTTTTTTCCCCCAAGTAGCACACATATGCAGAACGTTTGTCATGTTTTGACTTTATAAACATACTTCCCAATCCCATACCAGTGCTCCACTTCACTTTAGTAATTATAAAATCTGTACACGCCCCTGAATGAAATTCATTGGGATCGTTTTTTTGTGAGATGACATGAGGCCAGGGACGGAATAAATGTAACCGACACACTGAATGACATTGATGAGATTTGAGCATCCCTGTACAAAAAGAACTTAGAGACACATTAAATCGAAAGGGTGGGAACTACCTCTATGTAAATCACAAGCCTGGACAAGAGTAAATATTTGTTGATCAAAGAGTAGTTTGACATTGTACCATAAATAAGTGCTTTCTTGTGGCCAACATGCAGTTATTACCTGTGGTTAGGTCTGAAGAGCACATACTCCAGTGCGTGCGTGGAGTTGTTGGCGGTGGAGATGAAGCTGAAAAGAAGGAAGACGAGGTCGGGCACACCAAGCAGCTCAGACAGCTGTTTGTGGATGATCTGTTCCCTGAACGACATCTGCTGCTGTGTGTTCCTCCGGAACCGGTACCAACCAATAACGTTCTACACGCCCGAAGAAACAACTCATTTTAAAAGTGTTCAATCCAGTAAAGTCTCAAGTACATGGGCGACCAAAATAAAATACAGTGTGTGGAACAAAACTGACACCAATAATTATGAAACCTGTACAGCTACTTATTGAAATACTTCAATGAGAAAACAAATAATTTCAAAACAATGGTAGATGCTGTATAATATCCACAATATTATATCCACAGCCACAAAGTATGTTGAAATGACAATAACAAACAAATTCACTCACTTTCCGCCTATCTTTAAGAATGCTGTTGAGATTTTCTTCATTGAGTTGGCCAGCATAGTCATAAAAGCTGAAGACAGGAAAAAAAATAAACAAACAAGTACGTTCAAACTGATTCAACACATGTTCCTGCTCCTCCACTGCCTCGGCCTAATTCTTTTACCAAATCTTGTCAAATGAGGCCATCTACTGTCCAATGTCAGATTAATTCAGCCTGTGCCAAAACACATGTAAGGCAAGTGATCTATCTATTGAAGTTGTCAGTATATTACAATGACCTAAAACTAAGACACCACAAGCTGCTCTGCACAAAGGGCCTTTATATTGAGGGTAAAAACAATGCTAATACACGCCTGGAGCTCTTGGGCTGTCTACATGCGTTAGACAACAGCTCTTGTAAAATGTCACTTCAACCTACCTTACCTTGTTTTGCCTGTTTTACAACAGTGTTATCTCAGGTGTTCTAAACAAAATGGTCATGGCCTTAAAGCAGTGTCTGTTCTAGATTTTGGTAACATGTACATTGATAATTTATGATAATAGTAGCTGTTTGAGAATAAAAAGCTCATATCTTACCTAAATAACTGTGCACAAGGATCATGGGTATGAATTTCTGTTGGGAACAAATAGTGACAGATGTTTCAGATATATAGCATCATACATGCAAAATCTTTAAAAGACGTAAGCCAAAGTGTAGCCCCACACCCAAAATGTATGTACTTAAAGAATGATTAAAGTTGTCCCTAATATATGCAACAAATAGGGGAGTGGGGAATATGTCAACAACATATCTGTACACACCTACACAGTCTTGGGAAGAGCTCTTAAACAAAATAAGTGGGAACACCTGTGGGGGCACAGGGGCTTTTACACAACTTGTGATACATGTAAGCCCGGCCTTTTTGGAAAATGGTGCAAAATGACTGTGCTATGCTGAAGGCCAGCAGACATTTTGACTTCAATGGTTAACAATGGTTCTGTCCTATTTAAGTAATACCAAATACCAGGACACTGAAAATTAAGCAGCTAAATGGTATTCAGCCATAATTAACTCTATTATTATACCTGTGCTTTTCCTATTGTGACATAAAGAAGGCTATTATAGTGTGATCATGTGAACTTCTTCACTCTCTCAGACTTGTTTTTGTCTGTTGCAGGGCTTACCTACTACCTGGAGCAATTCTGCAGTGCTGATCTGTGCATCACTGATGGTGACAGTCTCTTCTTGCCGTACATCTCCTAATAGGAAGCCCTCCTGTGCAAAAACATTTAGACAAAACTGCGGTTAGGGCACTAATGTAGACCTGAAACAATTAGTCAGTTAATCAGTTATCAACTAAGAATTGAACAGCTGGTAAATAAACAGCAGCACTGCCTTTCCCTTTTTGTTTATGTCAGGAATGCAGACAAACTTGTTAACAACAACTAGCCACCTGTCCAGGGCCGACTTTTCAAAGTCTGGCATGTAAACAGCGCTGTCGTTAGCTTCGTTTGCTCTTATTGTAAAAGGTGAATTTCTCAAACGATGACCACAAAGGATATATAATCGATTGCATTTATTTAACGAGCACGCCAACGTACAAAAAAAAGGAAAAATAAGTATATTCTTACGCATGTCAATCACTTTGTTAGACGATTTTGACTTGAATAAAACTGACATTAGCAACGTGGCTAATAAGCTAATCTAGCAATGTGGTAACAACACAAACAAAAAGGTTTCGTGTAACCTAGTTATGAAATTAACTGCGTAAACTTCACTTCATATCATTGATGACACAATAAACGGATACCAGATGACAGGTCGAAGTGCAGACGTTAGCGGCACAGGCACACGGAAGTCACTTGACTTGGCAGCTAGCTAACCTGCTAAGTAGCTAATTGCTATGTATTTCCTGGAACTCAAACTTTCCCAACAGCATTTAGCCATGTTTAAATAGCACGTATTTGTTTTGAGGTAGATATTTAACACATGTGCAGCTGTAAGACATGGGATCATCTTAAAATGACTAGTTTGCCTTCATGTTTCTGTAGCTACACATTATGATTACACCGGTAAATAGACGGAACCGATACTAGCTAGCCTGCAACAGGATGATGACACTGGAAAACAACACAAACTAATGGTGTTGATGGGCGATCAGACACATCGCCGAGCCACGCGCACTTTAGCAACAATTCCCTAATAGTTTGTCAACATAATTTTGAATACTTACATGATCTGAGTTGCTGTTGGCGCTGTGATAACACACAGAACTAAAAGTATAACCTGAAATGGATGCCGCCATGATGGAAACATCCCGATCAATCCTGATGCCCCCCCCCCCCTGCGTTTCCAAGCACGCTCCTCAAGCGCAATGTCTTCTGGGAACTGTAGTTCTGCGACGACGTCTTGCCAGCCACCATGGAAGTCGCTGCAGAAAGCGTGGAGGTGAAACGTGGAAATATATCGGACCAAGAGGACGACAGCGGCTCAGATACCGATTTTGAACCTTCAAAACTCGGAACGAAAGAATAGTAAGCTCGGTAGCGTTAACGGTAGTGTTGTGATCCGTTATTAACGTTAATTTATGATCATGGTGGTTGGTTGTTGTTGCTATTCTCCACAGCTAGCGACAGAGCTATCGGTTAATACAGTTAATATGAAATATTTGTATATGTTAAACTTCAATCAACAATTGATATGAACTTGAATCAAGCTACTTACGTTTATTTGTTGCACCACACTTTACCATGTTGCTAATGTAGCAGCGTGTCATCTGTGCTCATAGTGTTTCTATAACTAATTCTCAGTGTCTTTTTTTCTGCAGTTGGGAAGATGCATACCAGAAAGAACTGGAGACATTCGCAGACATTGGGGATGTTGGTGAGATATGGTAATCATATTCACAGTATTGCAATGCTGTCATGTCCATAGCCAGAATTAACCCACTGGATATTACAGTATTAGTATCAGTGTTGTCAAAACGTAATGATTCATAATAAGATGTGTTTATTGCAGTGTTATTGTCTCATTAATAAGGTCTGTGTTTCCATCATCTTGTAAGGTTTGGTGAGGAAAGCATGAGCCGTGTGCTGCGATGGATGGACAAAGCTAAGATCCCAGCAGACGCTGCCATTCTTGACATTGGCACTGGAAATGGAGCCTTTTTAGTTGAACTGGTGTGAACAGAGTACATTTTGACATTATTATGATTTTTAATTCGCAGGCTTTGTTTGGTTGTTTTTAAAGGGTCACTTCACCAAAATCACAACCGATCATTAAAGCAACATCTGTGGATTTTCCAGGGTAACAGGGATATTGTTAATGGATGCTCACATTTTTTGTTCGATTTTTCAACGCTTAGAAACCAACAATCCGAATGCCTTCCATCTCCAATGTATTGGGATGATGATTGAAGACTCAGCAATCTCAAAACTCAGCCAAATATATTCAGCATGACTAAAACCTCTACGGGTTTAATGGAAAATATGTTTGTTATTTAGGTGATCTGGGTCTTTAATTGAGAGTTTGTAAAGACGGCTAGCTTTACTTTGATGAACTTTCCTTGAACTTTTCTAAGACAGTTGATAAGCTTAGCTCCTTTTTGTGTGTGTGTGTGTGTCAAGGCTAAACACGGATGCAGGACTCTGACCGGGATAGATTATTCTCCAGCGTCTGTAGAATTGGCCCGAAACGTTCTGCAGGCGGAGGACTTGACGGATGTCACTGTAAAGGTCGGTTCGCTTTTGTTTGTCATTAAAACTAAAACATTACTTCTCAGTTAATTAACTGACTTACACAAGTATCACAACACATGTAGCTGCTACAGGATATTGAATGATATCATTCACATTTTGAATTGATCACGGGTGTACTGTGTGAGTACTTGTAGTGCCAGGAGAACAGCATGAATCAACATTTTCTGCAAAATTTAAAATTCACTCCACTTGAGCGCTGCAGTGTAATATTTTAGTGAACTTGGTGGATCTTATGCCATGCACAAATCTGCCATTGACACAAAATGAATCCCCTCTATTCCTAAATGCCAATAATACAACATAGCTTTCAGCATACTGTCAGCCAGCCTGGGAAGGCCAGAGGAAAATCTCCTGTGTTTACTATGTGGGATAGTTGGACGTGAAGACGGCCCCCGAACGTGATGGAAGTCTGCCCACCATTCAGATTAAACCACCTGAAATGAATTGGCAGGATTTAACACATTTTCTGACATATATATATATATATATACAAGAAAAACAAATTATAAATAAGGGATGTGATGAGTGAGCTTTTCTCTCCTGTGTGCAAAGTACAGTTGCATATATGTTATATGCATCACACGCCTGTGACTGTATGCTTTGCTTGGACAGAAAGCCTTCTACTGAAGTCAATATTGACCGTAGCTGGACAGGGGGAGCACAGTGGTTGTGTGTGTGTGTGTGTGTGTGTGTGTGTGTGTGTGTGTGTGTGTGTATGTGAGAGAGAGAGAGAGAGAGAGAGAAATATTATGTTGGTATTTCTTTAACGCTGCAGATTGCCAAAATAATTAGTGTGGATGTGCTTGTGTAGCCTTGAATGGAGTGTGAGGAGTTTGAGCCACATGGTAAAGGATAAAAATGCTTCTTCGACGGGTCTTACCTTAAAGGTCATTATGTCAAGCCCTTTAGTCATTATGTCATTTTTATACATTCTTTTAACATCATCTCAGTTTCTTTCACACTTAAATTTAACGCTGATCAGTTGCAAGAATATGGAGGCATTTTTTCTCTCAACTGAATCTCTTGATCGTCATAGATCACGCATTCTGTGACCCGTGGTTTGTGAGTATGTGGCTCTTGAGCTCTCCCCAGAGGTCTGGTGTTCTGCCCTTGGTTCTAATAAAGGGCTCCTTTCACCGCTGGTATGGTAGGTCAGCAACCTCTGCAGAATTAACGGCTGTCATGTCGGCAGTTGGGAGTTTAGTGTTATAGTTAAACAGTGAGAGGTATAACTCGTTTTTTCTTGGTTGATGCTGAAAGATATCTTCTCCAGGTGACTATATTTTTTACCCCACATCTAAAGAGTCAGACTAAGCATAAGGCGTCATATTTGCTGTAAGGTTGCTCACAGACATTTCCTTAACTGCTGACTTTTTGTGTGTGTGTTTTAGGAGATGGATTTCTTAAACTGCCACGGTGAGCTCAAAGGTTTTGATGTCTGCATCGACAAAGGCACATTCGATGCAATAAGCTTGAACCCGGACAGCTCTAAGGACAACAAAAAACTGTATCTCCAAGTTCTGAAAGATGCTCTCAAGGACAAAGGATTCTTCACTATCACTTCCTGCAACTGGACAAAAGAGCAGCTGCTGGACCGATTCAGTGAAGGTAAGGGGAAACACTTGAATTGTTTATTGTATGTGTGATCGTTTATTTTTTAAATATTCTGTTGAATCTTGTTAATTTCTTTGTGAGAGTGCTGCATAGGACTATCCCACCGTCATACAAGGTAGATTGACTCTCCACAAACCAACTCAATTAGACGCGTAATTCAGAATTGGTCCATGAAGCAAATTTTTACGTCACTGATTTAAGAAGCCTTACAATCTGGTTAGCTACTTGGTAGTTGTTGCCAAATAAATAGCTGCCTGGAGATGAAAATGCATTAAAAATCTAAAAATGTATATAACAGGTTTGCTCATCATATTAAAGGTTCCCCAAGGAGTTTTTGACCTCTCGTAGCTCTCTGAAGTGTTTTTTCTATGAGTGGGTCCTCATTTTCTTTATCTCATGCATGTGCATGAGGACGCACATGTCACCTGCATCCGGGTGGAGAACTACACAGTCCTGCCAATGGTTTCACACTGTTTCACTGATCTACAGGTGCTGGTAACACGCCAAGATATTCAGCAATACTTGTTTTGTTTTATACATGAAATACATTTGACATGTTTGTTAGAGCTCAAGGATATACACAATGGGTTTTGGTGAGACTGGATGTAAACATAACTTGTATTGGTTTACAAGATGACTCCACAGGGCACCTTTTTAAGTGGATATGTGCAGTGGTGTGAATGTGTTCTGACGATGGGAAAACAGTTTTGTTGTGGGACCCACAGTCAAAGCACAGACACAGTTTGCTGGCACCTTGTTAAACTTCAGGCAACAACAAGCCTTGTAAAGTCAGAATCCCGGCAAGCTTCCATTAGCTGTCACTCTTCTAAGTGTAGTCACTCTGGAGAGCCTGCAGGGGGCCGAAGGGCTTTGAGGTCTCATCTGTCACACTGACAGGCCTCTCTTTACAAGGCCCCGGGAAGCGCCACAGATGGTGGATGGATAGTTCTTGACTCAGAGTTCTTCTCCTAACCCTCTGTAGCCACAAGTCAACAAGAAAAGCTTCCGGGTATCTTGTGTTTAAGACGACAATGTTGATGTTCTATTATCTTAACCTGCACATTTTCTCTGTGTTGCCTCACAGGATTTGAGTTTGTAGAGGAGTTGCCTACACCAAGCTTCCAATTTGGAGGCAAGAAGGGCAACAGTGTGACAGCCCTCATCTTCAAGCGAATACATTGACTCACATGTGCCCAGAGGATACTTTTTCTGTGTTATCAATTTTATTTTTTTTCTTGTTAATCACAGGAAATCATAATTACTGTACATAATATTTTATAACACTTGATTCACTTCTAAATTGTGTAATGACAGTGTAACTGAGTGGAATTCTCTTGAAATAAATATAGTTTTGGTTTTGTTGCTGTCGTATTATTTTTGCCTTGATCCATCTGTCACATTTGTATGAAATTGTTCAGTAATATTTGATACTGTTACGCAGAAAATGAAGATGTACAATTGAATAATAGTTCTCTCTGACCCTTGATGTAATGTAGGTTCCTCCATGTCTTGTGGCACTTTCAAATGTGAACTCACCCTCGTGCACCCACTGACACTTTTTTGACTAACGTTGCTTTTCTGAGGCCACTTGTAGAAATAGTTCAGCCACACGATTATTCAGTCTCTGTTTGATTTTTAGCCTAAAGGCTAAAACGTGTTCTGTATTCATTTTACGAAAAGGGCTAGAAGAGAAAGAGGATATTCACAATACTTTGCACTGAACATTTCTTTCCATTCCATAAATCATCTTATAGCCCCTCAAATTACTTTGCAGTTGAGAGTCCTGACCCGCAGTTTGAACACCACTGTTCTGTCTCACTAAATAATGAATTGCATCCATCTTTCATGTCATGTGAAAAGAAGCCTGTACCTAATTGGCTCAACTGGAAGCCAGCAGAGCTTGGGGTCCAGAGGACCATGATCAAGAACTTCTGACATAATGAATATGTGCCGTGCCTTCTGTGCAAGAGAAGCCTGTCTGCCATTTACTTCCTTAATGACATCGTTAATAACTGTCAAACTCCGGACTCTAATTGCAAGCTGGGCCAGTGGTCCAATGGGACCGTCGATGTTGAGTAAACGCATTCAAGCTTTACAAGATTTGCTGCCTGGAATTTAACAAGGCCCTGGATGTGCATATTATGCCCACATTTTCCCATGAAGTGAAACCTTCATTAAATATCTCCTTTACCTTTGTCAACATTCATACTCACCTAAACAAAACATATGGTTAGACAGATCTTTGAGTGTTTTCTTATTGTGTAATTACATTTTAATAAGTACTGGAGCTACAGTACCTCTTTGAATATACTGCAGCCTACTCATTTCCCTTGTACAGGTGCAGTTGCTAAGAAACAGACTACACCGCAAACCTGTTTTCCAAAACAAAGTCATGGGTTTTTCCATGAAAACATTATTCCTAACAGTGGATTGCTCTTGAATTAAAATCAGGATTATTCACATACATTGAGTTTATACCTTTGCATTTTGCTGCATAAAAACATAGTAAGAAAAGAGAAATAAACAAGTACTGCATGTAAATAATCTTAAATAGTATACATACAATATATCTGCAACAGTAATTAAGGATCATTCTGACAAATCCATACTTGTCTTTGTAAAAAAAACAACTTAAGATCTTGCTGGGCTGAAGTGAGCTGTGCAGTACATTTACCACCGTCAGCACTTTCATGGCTTTTGGGTTGGCACACACGTCTGAAGCTCCGCTTTTATTCCACTCATAATAAGAACATATGGGCTTTTAGATGTGATGCCATAACCCACTGGCTGCCCTACCAGCGTGAATGCCATGCTTTCATTTTAACCTCTCAAGTGTGATACTGCAAATATTTATGTTTGTTCTCACTCCATTTCCCTGGAAACACGCTTGAAGTGATCCTAACAGGATGTCTGTGGATTGATTTGAATTACTCCACCATGTAACGTTAGCGGTGAAGTTTTCCATCGCAGGAAAGCCAGACGTGGGAAAGATTCCTCTTTCAAAGCACTTAAACCTTTTCACGCTCTTCTTTTTTGCGTAATGTCTACCGTGACTACACCAGAGCATGATTGAGTCCCGTGAGACCTCAACGTTCATTTTTTTAAATCGATTTTTTAATAACTTTTTCTGGGTTATTGCTTAGGCTGGTTACGACTAGACGTGAACGACCAAGAGGCATAATAGCAACTTTTGGTTGGTTGATTAGTGCAATTCTAGCTTTCTTTATATAACTGGAAAGTTATCGCCTATTTGCTTGATAGACATCAATGAAAATCATAATAATAGAAAGTAGCACACGAGTATTGTAAATGCCTCAGGGAGGACCGCGGAACATACCAACTCGGAAGGTGTGGGGGTGTCTGTTTTAAATAAAGCTTTGAGCTGAGTGTTAGAAAGCCCTTAAAATAGTTGTTGTTTTCGATTACTAATTACACCGTAATGATTAAACTGTACAGTAACCCAATACTCCTGTTGCTGTACAAGTTTCTTAGTCGACAACGACTCTTCCGCCCCCCCCGCCCACATGGTTCGTCTGTACACGCATATTGTTACAAATCAATGTTAAAGGCTTGAAAGCAGCAGCGAGCCTCCAGCTGCTCGCAGTCCGGCTCAGTCCTGCGCTGGCTACTCTGAACGGGCGGCTGCAACTGCGACAAAAAAAAACTTTTGTGACTTTTCCTGCTTTGGCTTTTGCTGAAGATGACCTAACATCGACAGAGCCTCTGCTGGTCAGGTAATAGGGGATTTGTCCAGATACGTGATCGTTATAACTGTGTTGAGGCGTGCATCACCGTGTTTCTTTCACCGCTGTGGAGTTCACTGTGGCCGCTCATGCTGGGTTTTGCTGTGCGACTCAAAACGTTAGATGACAAACATTGTTGGGTTACTCTGGGCCATAAATCAGCAAGCAGGAATGTCTTTGTTTTCGTTGAATTATTCCATTTAATAAGTCTCTGTCTGCTAGTTTAGGCACAGTGCAGTTCGTGGCAAGTAGCACTCTTTGTGGATGTCACGCTATTGCCTCCAGCTCATGTATTACAACGTTTTCTGGACATAATTCGCTGTTTTGGAGTTTACAACTGAGTCTCACTTTGCTCGACCAGCTTGACCAACCTGTTGCTGCATTAGTGGGTTGCACAAAGCTCTGTGAGCCAGCAACCCCCCCCCCCCCCCCATATCTATCAACCATGGTAATAAAGCCCAGGCTGGTGTTAAATACAGTACCTGTGTAGGTGGAGAGAGGCCAGTGTGGTCGCTTTGCAGCTCATATTGACATATGGCTCCTTACCACAACCTGCATGAGTGTTTTGAGTCATAAGGCTTGGTTGCATATCTCTCACCAATCTCCACCACGCATTTACATTTTTTTTTTACTCCTTTGTGATCTGTAATTACTAATTTCCCTGCTTTTCTGAGCATATATCAGAAGTATTGAAGGTTAAAACTATGAGCCACTTTGTTCCTCAATTTCAGTTCTGTTTTCAGAGCAGAGATAAAAAAAAAAAGAAGGCTGCATCCTTGGAGTCAATCAAAATATACATTGTGTTTATAGTCCATTGTTATGACTACGTGAGTCATACACACTGAATTTATGCTATTACACATTTATGCAACTGAAACCAAGCTTACACATGTTGATGAGATACTGATAAAAACATAAAGAGTAAAGTCAATTGTCTTTTTATATCTATATGAGTGGATGTGTTAGTAGCTACGTGTCTTAATCACAGCAGAGAGTTCAAACTGCTTTATTGGCTTCTTAGTTCAAAATGAAAGGCACTCTGATTATGGAGCGCCATTGCAGCAGAGCACGAAACTTCTGATTTGTCAGTGTTTCCTTTCCTTTGTGGGTTAGGAAGTAACTGTCGGTGCTTATGTTTACCCTCTCTAATATCGCACGGCAGTTGGTTGATCTTTGTGGACACCATCAACACAATTCCACAAAGAACTGGTTTTGTACCAGGGTACCTTAATTGAAAATACCTGGAAATGTTTCTGGCTGCCACCATGGCAGCGGTTGTCCTTGACTGGCAGGCGATGGCTGGCTAGTTTGGTTGACTAAACAGGAATTCCATTGCTGTAGTTTTCTCAAGAATCCGGCTCAAAGGTGTATGTTAAGTTCATGTCGGAAGTGAAGAAGAGAGCTGGCTTTACGGTGGGATCACATTTCAGCTCTAGTGTCTAATTACACAGGGGATGTTGACAAATGCCTCACAAATACAGGTTAGGAGGATCAGAGGAGTATTTCTGATCTGCCTTTCCAGTTTCTGGAAGATTATGATGACCACACCTGGCTTTGATTTAAAAAAATAAACCACTGCTGGAATGTTACAGCTTGGTGTGTTTCAAATCCTATCGTGTGAACCTACTAATGTGTAGCTGTTGATTTTATCTGACAAGGGATGGGCTGCAAATGTTCGATATTGTTGCCAATATCTGAGTTTCGTAAAAATAAATGTAATACCTCACTTTGGCAATATACAAAAATCTGTTTTCTACAAAACCCCTTTTATTGAATAAAATGTGCCAAATGCATTATGCATATTTATGTAATACTGGCATAAACTACCAGTACTACTAATACTTTGAGTAAATACAGATGGAAATGAGCAAAACTATTATTTGAATCTGGAAACATATGGTGACTGACTATGTCAAAATCAAACATTCAATGGCCTTGTTATGGAAACATTTGGTCTCGTTCAATAGAGGTTTGAAACCAAGCCCAATATCTGACTAAACAGGAAGTAACACATTCTCATCACAGTTGCTGGTAATCAGTTTTTGCTTTACATGTTTTAAGTGAAGCCCAACATTTCATGCACTGCAATTGTACTCTGCAACAGCTCTGGCATTGTTAGTCTGTAGACTTGTTTTGGACATGCTATAGACATAATTTATGGAAGCAATTAAGGCCGGTGGTTTTTTTTTAAAGGGGATCGCTCTGCACTCCAGTGTGTGCTCAAGACGCGCACATTTGCAACGTCTTTGTGTTGCAGGCAAAAGGCCCTATTAGAGCTCCATTCTGTCTGTGGGCAGCTGTGTGCTGAGCGAGCCACTGGTCCATTCTCCCTCTGTGTGTACAACTCTCCCTCAGTCTACACACTGACACTTCCACTCTGTCAGTTTCTCTCTGTTTGACTTTCTCTGTATTTCATTTTCACTTTTTGCCAGTTGCCAGAAAAGGTGAAGCAGAAAACATTTCTGTTCTGCTAATACTGTGGCTCTCTTTCGTTCCCTTGTTCTCCGACCCAAGGCATTATGCAAAGCTAACAGAAAAGAATTGTTAGCCATGCCTGTCTGTGCCTCCATGCTACTTTCCATTCATTTGAGAAGCTTCCCTTTCTTCTCTGCGATCTGCAATCATAACCGCTCCTGCTTCATAAGTCTTGGCTTCAGGGAGTTAAAAAAACAAATACTTTATTATTGCATGTTGTCAGAATACTTGTTATTCTTCATTTTGTATATTCCTTCCTCACGATGGATTTGTAAGTCTGGCGTCTCAACGCCCACAGAGCCTACGACCTGCAGCTGAAAAGAAAAGAAAGAGGCATTCTCACGTACACCAGAGAAGCACTCCCCCAACCCCCCAAGACAGGCACCACTCTCTACTTAGAGATGAAAAGCATTCTGGGATGAAATAGGAAGGCTCCCATCAACACAATCCACAGTGGTTTTCCTATGTGGCGATAGTAAGGAATCATCTTAAGTTTAAAAAAGAAAAGTTGTCTCTGCTGTTGCTTTTTGACTCTGAAATGAGTGATTTTATACCCTCTGGGTCTTATTTCTGTCTGCATGTCCGTTTATTTTCCTGAGCTGCTTTGGATTGGCCTCTCCTCAAAATGTCAGCCATCACTTAGCTCCCGACTGAATCATGTTTATGTGGAGGTTAGCTTTTCTGTAGATCCAGTCTGGCGAAACAATCCCTAGAATAAAGAGAATTGAAAGTTTCGGTTAGTGTTTGGCACAGGCACCCTGTATTTCTAGTAGTCCTTTTACAGTCCTGTACAAGGAAGTTCATACAGTTAACTTCAATCATACAAGCCTGACACTTGTGTCCTTCCAAAGTAGATTTTTGTGCAAGCCTAGGCTTGAGAACAGAGCCAATGTGTCATGAAAATCTTGCTTGCACAAAGAAGGCCAATTATCATGGCGACATTGTCATAACGCTCAGCTCTCAGGCTCTGCGGTGTATTCTAATTGGTTCTCAGTAGTTTTACCTACACCTGCATATGATTCCCCAAGGACTGCTCCAGGCTGAACACCAGCAAGATTTACAACCAATTACCTTGCTGCAGAATGTCAAGATGTAGGATGGTGCAGATGAAGATCAAACATAAGTGTTGCAATAGAAAAGTTTAAGCCAATCATTAGTTGTCTGTTATTGAGCAAAATGTCACTTCTATTCTAACTCATAACCCAGTAAAAGTAAAAAAAAAAACTACTTTCTTGTTTCCCGTCATATGGACCTCATCAGTGCACAGTGAGGATGTAACAATTCAATGCAAGTCTTTCATCAAAAATTAGATCCAGTCACACATTCTGCTCACAGTTTGATTTGATATGATTTGATAAATTAAATCATTCCCATGAGTATAAGAGCTCTATAAAAGTTAAAACAAAACCGATAAATCATCACATGTTAAAACATGTGTTTGCTTTCCACACCTTCTTGACAACACTTGTTCTTTTTGTTCAGCCCTGCAGAATGGAGAGCTCAAAAACATTTTTATTTAACACGATTTCTTTGCAGTGTAAACAGCTAAAAACACCCCAAATGACACACTTTCAGTTGGCTTTCAAATATTGAACCGATGCAGCCGTTTTACACCACTACTACACCCCATGCAGATCATTCACAGGGTCCATATGTCGAGCTGAGCCCCCTCATGAATGAATGAATGGACCGGTGGAATGCTGCTCATAGATTTTTTTTTTTAATCCCAACCGTTGCACACTTTCAACCCGCCCATAATACACCTCCGCAACGTGAGCATGATAGTACGTAACACCGGTTATGTGGCTTTATTAGTTGATTGGTAGTGACAATCTGTACAGCATCACTTTCTTACACAACATAGGAATGGTCACCCTTAGAAAGCTGATCAGTTGCAGGGGGATTGCTAGCAGCGCTGGAGGCTCCCATGTAATGTATCCCTGATGGATTAGGGCTCTGCTTAGTGTGCACAGAACAGAACAGGCACTCATGGATAATGGAAGGAACCACAGGCGGAAAGGCTGGGATTGATGGGGGGGAGGGTGGGGTGGGGTGGGGGTTAGTGTAATTAGTGGGGTACCTGATGTATGGAGAGTCGTGGCATGCGAGGGTCACTCCAGGGGGCAAGAGGCCCCCATACCTCCCTTTACTCAAACTGAAACACCTGATCCTACGCCTGTCAAGCTTCTTAAGATTTCAGTTAACTATAGTTCTGGTCTGAAACACGGGGGTCGACCCCGAATAAGTTTCAGGCTGCCTAAATAGAGAAGCTGTGTTGTGTTTTGCAGGTTGCGTATCACCGTGCTGCAGCTTAGTAAACAGGCCTTGCTCAATAGTCCTGCCTCCTATAACAAACACACTCGCTAATAAAGAAATGATGAGTCGTTCAGATGTTGCTCTACTGTCTGTGTGGTGTCTGCCTTACTCACATCACCAGTTGCCACTGTTGTCATCTGTTGTGTACTTGGTTGCTATGGCTACCTATTAAATTCACAGAAACAGTGTACTACATACCAACTGTTTTATGACAGAAGTCCGAGAGACACTATCCCCCAAAAATATCTGTGAAATCTTGATTCTACTACACCACAATAGTAGATATGTTTAAGTTAGCCTTACCTTAAAGCTGTCACATACGAGTAAACCTATTGGGGGGCGATCCAAGTCACTACTTATTTTATGATGCAGCTTACCAAATGTGAAATTATGTTGGGATGTAATGTTTGTTGTTGTTTATGTGAACTCAACTCTGTCAGCGTGCTTGGTGGATATGACTTGTGTTTGTCTCTCTTCATGTATTTGGTAATAAAGTCAGTGCGTTCCACACCCAAATCAGCAGCGGCATGTGACCACAAGGGAAGCACAGCCCCTATACTGCAAGGGGAAGTGTGCTTGAATATTTGTTTGTTTGTACTAGTGTGTCTTCTTGCTAACTTAACTTAACTGGACTTTCAGGTTGAGTTCTTTTGAGCATCTGCATCTGTTTTCATTGCAGAGTTGTTATTATCGGTAGCCTCTCCTGTTTCAAAGTAACGGTGAGGCGAATTCTTCTTTTAAATTGCTAACAGGAACTTTAAGTGCCAGTTGTATTTACGCAGAGGTTGATGATCTCTGTCGTTGGAGGAGCGATCAGGGGAATCTGCAACAGGAGTCCAGAACCTGACTACTGACAACGCATAAAGATTGACTGAATGAGCTCTTCCTTGTTTATGCACTTCTGAGGATCTAGCGGTGTCGTGGCGTGTTGTTTTTGGCTCGTGTTTCCGTGCCACTGGGTACTCGGGTGATGGCCAGAGGATTCAGCGGTATGTCTTGACCTCCCTAGGACCATTTTTACGACCCCTCTCATTATATGAGAGAGGGGTGGCTGTGTGTTTGCCATGAATTAACAATCCACACTGCAGACCTTTCACAAAAGAATGGCTCTCGCTTTTATTCGGACCAGACTACAAAAAACCTGACTTGTGCAAAACTTTTCTTTTTGATGTTTTAATTATGGTTCCCATGGCCATATCCACTACGCAAAACAAATACCGACGTCCAGCGCCTTGCACCATAAAATGTGTTCTAGCGATGCAAGACTGAATAGAGAAAACTGTTCAAATTTGGACATTTGACCTTTTTGAAAATAAGAATCTGACATCCACACGGTGCTTCACTTGTATCGCACATGCAGTGTAATGTTGGTTCGGTCCTCGTCGTTTCATTAATATGAAATTAGTGGGTTTCTTTCAGCCGCAGCCACCGATCAAAGTCTTGACACCAGACGCGCTCTGCACAAGTATGCAGTAACCAGAGCCAATTGGTGATGGACACCAAACACCCCGTCAGAGAACTTTAGGGGGCCCCAGATAGGCTTCTATTCATCTGCCTGTACAAATCACCGCCTGGGCAAAGAGCCATATTATCTTAGCTGCCCTTTCTAGTGCCCTCCTGAGTCACTGGCTATTGTGAGCCAAGAGCTGCTGTCTGCACCCCAGAGTGCACAAGTCTGACTTGAATTACCATTAGATTTTAGTCCACTATGGATGTCAAATTTAGTTAAATGAACTTAGAATGTTTTATAGGCCCAAACAATATCATAGTTTCCATTTAGGGTAGAGGGTTGTCTTCAGTTTAGTGCTAGTATCCAATGTGAAATGACAACATAACATCTCAGGAGACATTTGTTTAAAACAGGCGTTATTGCACTAGTATGTATGATAGATAGATGAGTACGTCTTACACCAGATCATGAATTTCTTGGCTGCCATTGATCTTTACTGCATATTTTTTCAAACTGCAAAAACATGGTAGTTGAATTGCTCCTGAAAATGTCACATTTCTTGTAATTAAACTAACCCGAAGGGAGAAGTTGCACGTCCAGCTGCAGGATCGTGCATCATTTGATATCTACAATGCCTTGTTTAAATGATTGTGTTCGATAAGGGAGTACTTGTAGGCGAGGAGGTGTCCTGCAAACTGTTCTCATCCTGGATTTTCTTTAGTATGACGGCAACCGTGAGATGTAGCCAACAGGACGACTCACTTTAAGTAGTGAAAATCTGATCTGATCAGTAGACGCTGCACACAAATGCACTGCAGTTCTCTCTCCATTAAGCTCTGGTTTCCCCATCATGAGGAGTCGGTTCATTAAGTAAGCATGGCTCCAGGGTGGAATTCACACTCGGTCTGCCCTCTCCCATGACCCCACTTGCCAGTCACTACACATGCACACCAGTGCAGGACAGCATAGACCCACACGCATGTACAGACGCACATACTCGTTCTCACTGTCGAGGTGCTTTTTGAGCCCTGGTGGAACACGTCTCACTTCGGTCAAACTGCACTCTGTAACAACCTTTACACATGGCCGTCATGCTCCTCAACTCCCACTCTGTCTAACAACCACGCTCGCACAAACCTTGCTACACTACCGCGCCCCTTACTCGGTGTCAGTCCCAATCAGTAAAGCAATCTGCAAAACTGATCAAGAAGAACTTTCCCCTCTCCTCTTGACTCCCACCACCAACAACACCAGCCACTCTTGCCTGCGGAGGCCCAGTTGTGCTCCACTGACTCTCCGGGATAAATGGAGATAATGGGAGTCATATGCTAGCAGTTGGTTTGGGGCAGGCCTAAGTGAAACATTTATAGTCCTCATGTAGTCATGGGGCTGGAGAAGAGGGAAGGGATAGAGATGACACAGTAAAGTAACAAAACATGACTAGACTAGTTCAACATTTCTTTATCAAACCACCTGCCCATCTTTTTCTTTTATGATGGGTCCCTTTTTTAGTTTGCACAAGTTTCTGTCCCACAAAACTAATTTAACAGCAAGTGCACACTTGCACCCTTCTATCTAATGCGTGTTATAAAAGTGCAACCACCCTTGCTTAACATGAAACCACATGTTACACGGGCAGGATAACATAGTCGGCCTGGAACATCCATTAGCTTCATGTGTTGCCCCACAGCAGAAAGCTGTCATTAGTCAGGAGTTGATTGGGAGTAGGATCTGACCCACGCCGGTACTCTCTAATTGGATGCTGTCAGTGTGTTTGGTGGTTGGCTAATGACTGGGAGAAGCTCAAGGCCAAGGTCACTGCAGCTATTCCTCCTTTTTTTTTATTGTGATAAAGAAAGCGTAACTGGACCTTCCCGTCATTTACCCAGATCTTTCCAATGCGCCAAGCAACATCAGAGAGACTGAGTGGAGCAGACATGACAAGGCATGTTGAGCATATGGACCATCTGCTTTACATATAACTCCCTCCAAGTGTTTTAAGAGTTTGTGTTTACTGCCACAACTACTGTCTGTGCTTTACACAGACAGTAGTAGTTTTCTGCGTGGTGCAGGCAGTCGATGAGGCAACTGCAGCCCCATATATGTTCCTTCTCTATCCATACTTCTTAGCCACATCTGTAGTCATGTGCTGTGAGTGATTCCTTTTCCCTGATTAGCTAAACTTTGCTCTCTGTTACAGCATGTTTAGATTTCCATATGTTGTGTGGATTACGTTGACAAGCCAAATGTCCCATTATTTACGGGGTTAAGGAAACTATTTCACATATGGCAGCATGTTTTGTTTGACAAAGACGGTAGTTTTATAGGCGTGTAGCTATATGGAGAACTGGGTGGTTAAGTTGCTATAAGTGTTCGGGTGGTGAAAATGCTGAATGGAAAAACACATGTCAGCACTCCCTTTTCTCAACTATGTCAGCAGTGAAATTTTGCACAAAGTGGTTAAATTACCTAGTTTAAAATGCCTGCTCCGAATCTGTGAATGAAGCACAAACAAAGCATTTAAAAGGAGCTGTTATTTGTTGTGTTATCCATCCGGTCTTAGCACCATGCACAGTTCAAACAGCCAGGCACAGTAACTGCAGTTTGCATGTACTGGATGGTACATATTTATAGGAATTCTAATGAGCCTTGTATTAGATTGTTGTCTTCAGTAGATTTATGAAATAGAAATGTAAAAGTATTCATTTAGAATATGAACGCAACACTTAATTCAGGGGGCACATATTTTAGTTGGGAGGCTGGACTTGTCCCACTGGCTGCTATTTGCCTACCACTGCCTTAGGCTATGCTCAAACTTAAGCTGTTTTGTGATCAGACCAGATGGTGTTCTTTCTGTTGTGTCCGAGATATGAACCCAGCGTCAGTGTATTTACTTAGCTCATCTCTTTCCGTCTACACAGGGATCGGCTGAAGTGTGAGAGACGCCCTCCTACCTCCGCCACCGCCGCCATCAGCATTCGAGGGCTGCCTTGCAGATGGGAGGTCACCAACCGGTCGCCCGTTTCTCCCAAATGCACTATCTGCCCTCCGCCCTTGTCTAAGATGGCCGCCTGTGGCCTTCTCCTGAATCCGAACAGACTGGAGCAGAGCTGCGTGCTACCATGGTGATCATTTTCTTGAAAACACTGGAAAAGAAGAAGGCTGTCGATGATGTGAACTCCAACAACACCGAGAGACGGCTGGTGAGAGGAACTTAACCTTTTGAATTTCCCACAAAGCAAACCAGTTGTTGCAGTCCAAGGGCTGCAAGGTGTTTCACGTGTTAGGCATTAGTCAGCAAAGTGAATCGGTGATGTGATTATATTACATCGGTGCGTGACTACATGCCACAGATGACACATTTAGTCACGTATAATACTACTACTACTCGTTTGCACAATGCATGTAAACGTGCCAGAATGGTAAGTCTTTATCTTTAGTTGTCATTAATGTCACAGTGAAATGAAAACAAACTACTTTCTACAGCCACATGAGAAGTTCCATATCAGTTTCATTTTTTGATGTTCACCACCAAGAGGTCCAGGATGTGTTTAGCTTAGCTTAACACAAAGATTGCCGGCAGGAGGTAAAAGCTGGCCTCATGTAGCTCAGTCCAAATAAAAAAAGCATTCTAACAACTCAAAGCCATTTTGTACAGCTTCTATGTAACACGTGTTAAACAGAAAATGGATATCTTTGTTAAAAAGGAGTTAGCTTACACACTGTATTTTGCCACCGAACCCCCCTGTCCATCTCGCCCCATTTCACCCTCAATCGTGAACAAGACCCAGAGATACTCAAACTCTCTGGACTGGGGCAGTGACTCACTCCCAACCTGCAGGGTGCAATCCACCGTTCTCCGGCAGAGAACCATGGCATCATACCCGGAAGTAGTGATTCTCATTCTGCCCGCTTCACACTCTGCTGCAAACCAATCCGGCGCTTGCTGGAGTTTACCTTTTGATGGCACCAACAGACCCTGGCTTTAAACTAAATCAGTTAATACACAGTATAAAGGCTTTTGGAAAAGTTTCCATGAATGTTGACCATGTTAGCACAATAGCCTTTATTGTGGATTCTATGCCTTGTATCTTAGCAAACATTTTTTTGTTGTAGTGATGACCTCGAGGTGAGTCAGAGCAATGCATCGTGGCATTTCCCTTTTGTCCTTTGCACAGACAGCCACCACCCTGTTGTAAGAAGTGAACTGTGAGCAAGGATAGGTGTCTGATGAGAAGATAAGCGCGAGTAGACAAAACTTTGTAAAAAAATAACTAAAAAACTAGTGTGTATATAACAAGTGTGGTGTGAAGTTTTTTTATATGACTCTCTAAAGGGTAAAATTATCGTCCAGCATCATCGTTGTAAAAAAGTTCGAGTAAATTTTGAGCGAACTGTGAAACGAGTTTTTGAGTCTGGTCTTACAAGCTTAAAAGAATTGGTGAATGAAGACATATAAAGACATTTGGAGTCACGTTTCAAATAAATGTAAGTCAAAAACAGTCATTCCATTTATGTTAATATAAAGATATTGATTACTGCAACTACATGTAAAAATAAAGTATAGACTCATTAGAAAGTGATCCTCTCAATTATCACTTCTGACACACTTGAAGTAGAAGTCTGCAGAGACCCTGCCCTCTGCCTGTATTTTCATATTTCATCAACCTCTATGAAGACGTAGCACCCAGGTGCCAGATCATAAGAACGCATCCAAGTGGAAGCTACAAAAGCGATGGACACAGCGCTGGCAAAACGGCAAGCTCCGAACACTTGAACTGTGGTCAGGGGGCGTGCGCTTCTGTTCTCATTGAGCCGGGGAGGAGGGGCCAACTTTCAAAGTTGTTTTTACCAACAAATCCTACTCATTGTATCTTTTTAAGTAAATATACTTTGTCACGTTCCACCACTGGACCTACAGGGTTGCAGAGATTAAATCATTATTGATTTTCTCATTTGATCGTGGTATGATGGAAAACATGTTGCACGTTTTCCCCCAATGTTTTGATTTGTTTTTGTGTCTCCCTGACTGTCGGTCCCTCTGTTTGCCTGTCCTCCACAGTGTAAGCTCCACACCATGAGCAGAGGGACCACCCTCTTCTCCTGTGGAACTGTGGGTGGGTTATCTCAATTTATGTCTCTCTGTTTGTCTTTCCTTATTTGCAATGGCAATAAAAAAAAAAGTCCCATCTTTCTGTCCTCTGCATTCACTCAAGATCCGGACGCTGGGACAGTACTAATGGTTGAGGTGGGGTCCTTTGTCATAACATACTTTCCTGAATGTAATAGCATAATGGATTGCCCCTTTAACCCATTGTTAAATTGAACCATCAAAGTCAGCGACCCCCAACTATAACCGTCTCATTGTTAATCCACTCGGTCTCTCACTTCTCCCTTTCTCTGTCAGTCACTCATCCCCCTCTCATGATCAGGGTGCACCTGCGTCCACACAACGTTGCACACCACTCTCATGGGAGTGACTATAATTGAATATGCTGTTGCCTATGTCAACAATTTCCCTTTGGCTCCATCAGTGTCGCAGTAATTGCCCCCTGTGTTAAAAGACATGCTACTGTAAATTCAAGCCCCCGCTATCATGCCGCATGCTATGTGATGTTACAGGGAGGAGCATGGCTTACTGTTTCCACTGTTAATGTTGGGCATTCATTGTCTAGCATGTCTTGTTAGTTCAACCAACACTTTGTATCTTGCTTTCAAAGGATGGCCTTTTGAAGTTCATCCCTTTCTCCCTTTGTCAAGACATTCCTGTCAGGTCGTCACTGTAGCCCCCGTACATTGTTTGTCCGCCCAAAACAATGATTTCCGTCCACAAGTCTGTGAGAGAGCGTGCCAAAATTGGAGACAAGCATCCAAAAGGACGGGAATTTGGATCAGCAAGGGGCCCTTTTTGCCAAAAGCTTGAATAGATTCACAACATGACCACTTGGCTTCGTAGCTCAAGCCACTATGGCCCTTTACTGTAGGTGTATTATCTCCCACAACTGTGTGATAGACTCTTTTGTGCAGATGGGGAAATAGCTGGCAAGTCATGCTGCTTTCTGAAGCATATATTGCTAACCACTTGACTAGGGGGAGTGACTTGCCAACTGGTTCACTGGCTGATTCTTGTCGTAATATGTAGATCAAGTTTTTTTTTGAATCAACCGTCTTCAGGTCCAGGTTTTAGATAGTCAGGAGTGTAGATGACATTTTTTCTGTTAGGTACCTTAAAAACAGCAGCCATAACCTTTAGTGGAACGACTTTTTTTTGTACTTAGGAACAGACTTCATTGGTGATCTAGGATTTCTATCATAGTTTATTGTCTGTATCTATGAAAGTAATAGAGACAGGAACTTGATTCTAATGCTTGGCGCCAGAACAATTTACAGCTGAGCTTTTCTCTTCATGTCCTCCAGCTGTTTATGTGAAAAATAATCAAGACATGGCACACAGTGATCTTTTTGAGTTATGCTGTTGGCAACTCAACAATTCAGTATATCATAATTAGCACTTACTTAATAACATTGTAATTGTAATTAATAACATTTAAGTTCTTCAGACGTACAAAATATGAATGCTTGCTGTCAGCTTTCAGTAGTTACACAAGAGCTGTGTTTGAACTGTGCAGCGAGTCCCAATCCTGTCATTTACCATAGAGCAGATGACCGAAGAAAGATTATTTGTTCAGATGTATCACAGCTTTTCTGTGTTTAACTAGACTCAAATGACCCAACAGAAAGTGTGTTCAGCTTCTTCGCTACTGCAGTTACCAGACGATAATCTCCATCTTATCCTCACAGCAACCATTCCCTCTTGACTTAAGCTTGCTTCTGTTTGTTTGTGCCCTTGTGTCTGTGTGATTAAGTATCAAATGTTCCTTTCTTCAAGCTAGAATTCATCCTGCTGAGATCAACATATTGCAAGTTTAGGTTTTTATTACCGAATAAGATGACATACAAAGAGAGCTGTTATTGAGGTCCATGAGATTGAGTTTGTATGTTTTGAATATTGCAGAGGCAGATAGGTGGCTGGACCTGGGGCAAAGCTGTGCCATCCAGCAGAGAGCTCCCTGCCAGGCTGGTGCCAGTCTGGAGAGCCTCTGGGATGTGATGCCGGAGCCGGGGAGCTGGCACTGGTCCAAGGAGCCAGGCAGTGCCACGGCAATCACCAGTCTGATAAGAGATCTGAGCCTCGGCAACAGCGGCATGACCACCCTCCACTCCCCCACCACATCCACCACTGCTCACTACACCACTACAGCTACCAGCCAAGCTCCTACGGCACCCCCGAGCAAACGTCAGTGTCGCTCTCTGTCGTTCTCTGATGAATTTTGTGGGTTCCGCTCATCTTGGAGGCCCCAAGGCTCCCGAGTGTGGACAACGGTGGAGAAACGAAGGTGCCACAGCGGAGGAAGTGTTCGGGGAGGAGCGGGTTTCTCCAGTGGTCATCTTCCCACCATGCAGCGTAGCTCCAGCTTCAGTTTGCCCTCACGCTCCAGCGTACCCTCAGATGGTGCCATGGAGCTGCAATTCTTCAACCAGCAGCTGCCTCCCCACCCTCAATTCACTGCCTCTCCAGTCTCCCCTACCTCTCCTTCCTTACATCATCACCACTCCCTCCATCACCACTTCCTCAGGCCCCTCTCCCTCTCCCATGAGCAGATCAGCCTGCCAGAGCTTCAGAGGGAGGAGGCGTCGGAGGCCAGCTCTCCAGACTCCACCCCAGAATTGGGGAGGCGAGCCAGCCTGAGAGCCAGGGCCACGGGGTGTCTGTCCCGGAGCAAGTCCCAGCCCTGCGTGCTGAATGACAAAAAGATTGGTATGAAGCGCAGAAGACCAGAAGATGCCCAGGAGCAGCGGCCCTCCCTGGACCTAGCAAAGATGACTCAGGTTAGCTGGAAATTTCAAACACATGGTAACATGCACAGACAAGCACACACACTTACGTTCAGCTCAATGTGTGTTATTATAATTGACTCGCTTCACAAAGTTCAGTATCCTTTACATGCACTGATTACATCAACATAACATGTTCTTAAATCATAACATAAATCGGCATTAATATATTCTGTAATCTTGCTTTAATGCTGCAAAATGTCCTATTGCATTTAGTTACATCCTGGACCAAACACACTTACCACACAGACAAACACCTTTTTGTTCTGAGATCAAGGGGACGTTCAAGAGATCCTCAAACACAACTGGGCCTGTTTCTCTCTCTCTCTGAGTCTGATCAGAGAACTGGACTAAATCAAGCTGAATTAAGTTTTCTGGGTCGTCGGTCCGAAACTTCAGGGCTTAGTGATATCAGGCCTCCCTCACTTTAACTCGGGGAGTGGTGCTTACTGAAGAAGCATTCCTCATGTTCGGTCACGCTGCCTAGCGCCACGCTCTGGCAAGCCCGGCTCCGGTTTATCATTTCATTTACTCTGTTGGGTAAACAACCCGTCCGAAGGTTGGACCCCTCACCGTTCATTTGCTTCCTCTCTACTTCTACTTCTGCCCTGTATTCCCATCTTTCATTCCCAGTACTGCTTCTTTCCTTTGCCCTCTGTCTACTACCAGGCAGCTGGAGGAACCAAATGTCATTCATGATGGGGATATTTGGATGAGTTCTGAATTGCTTTCCCCAAAACAAGAGTTTGTTTGTTCTTCTGTAAGGTCAGAGGAAGCAGTGCAACAGCCAGAGGGTAAAAATGACCCCTGGACAAACCAAAACCTAAAATAGAAGTATTTTAATGACATGTGCTGTTTTGATGCTTGGCAGTGCTCTGATGTTTTTACAGAGCCCAGAAAGATCTCGATTCTTCACATCCTGCCTCATTATTCATTTGAATGCTCTTGAAATTCTACATAAAAGGTATAGCAACAACGGCGGGCATCAATACCAAATCCAGCCTGTACTCTCGTACGACACACTAAAATCTTCCTTCAACTTACCTCCTGTCTCGGAAATATGGTTCTTTTCCTGTTCTCCTAATAGAAAGTACCATCAATTTATCCCTCTACCCCTCCCTTCCTCTTCCCAAAGATTTCTGTTCCCAGCCAGTCACCCTCAGGACCTAGCCAGGGTTGGATCAACAAGGCTTTGGTAATGGAGCCTAGCGAGCATGTTTCCTCTCGTCATGCCAACTGCTAAGAGGGGAAAATCAGGCACGATGATCACAGCTGTATGCACAAATACACACACACACACACACACACGGAGTCAGTTTTACGGTAACGCCGGTCCCAGCAGTTCTCTGATGCAGGAGCAAACATTTGCAGATGACAGGCGTCGTATCTGTGCTGAGCAGTCAACAGGCAGAGCCATTGTTTCTCGCCCCAGACTTGAGTGATTGCGTGTACTTAGCACTGTTGAAATGAGTCGGGTTGTGCAGGTTAGATTCTTAATTTCCATATCTACTGCTACTGTGTTTACTTTCTCACTCTTGTGTATGCCTGAAGTGAGAAAAGTAAGCAGCAACACAGCAAATTCAGCACATTTATCTCACTTTCTTGTCTTTCTCTTCCTACGCTACTCAGACTTAACTTGATGTTAGCCTCCTTGACAATGACCAGTCCAGGTTAAAGGCTGCATGTACTGTGCCCGGGAAGCTAAACAAGCAGTGTTGTGCTATGTCACGTAAATGAAATAACCTGAAGCACCTGTTGAAGATGCTCATAGCTGTCATAGGTTAAAGAGGTGGTTTGTCTCAGTGATAGCTAAGGGAAAGCTCTAGTGCCTGGCAAACTGTCTGGAAAAGGAAGTGATAATGCGCAAACGCTGGGCTGGTTACAACCTGTGTCTGTTAACCTTCAGGGAACAGCTGAGATTTTAGCACCACATATGTGAATTTGTGGCTTTGCCTGTTTTTGTTTTTTTAATGGATTTGTACCTGCAGTTACTTGTCACATATCTGGCATTAGACTATTATTTCTTCAGCTGTTTTGGGGCAAACTGGATGTGTGAACTAACCACTGACAGTCCGTGTTATTTAAGTGACACGCTTTCTTCTTTTCCCCTGGCTACATACACACTTTCTCCCTTTCACTCCTTTCATCACAACACTCTCGAACTGAAAAGACATCCCACTCCTATGGAAGCATTGGACAGACTAAATGAAAAATGAAAATGGAATCTTGCATTCTCATTTACCACTTACTTGTTGGTAGCGAAAATGTAAATTGCATTATTGAATTTTGATTTAAATTTTGACCTGATTAATGCATATGTAATTGTGAAATCAAATGATATTCCGCCAAATGCTTCTATACTGTCTGCCCTCTCTTTGAGTGTACACTAAGAGTTATTACCTATCACACACTTGGCACCATACTTTATCCCTTTTATAGGTGTGTGTGTGTGTGTGTGTGGATGAGTAATACAGTCCATGTAAGAAAAACTAAAAACAGTAAAGTCTGTCACTTATCTCCCTATTGCAGAGATGTTTTTTTTCTTTCATTTGTTGGACCATTCAATGCAGAAGGTTGTCGTAAAGTCTGCCGCAGGTTGGGGTGGGGAGGTTAAGGATTGTGAGGGTCAACATATTACAAGTCCCCGAGTGTGTTGTCAGTGGAACATGGTGTAACTTGGCCTCTAGATTCTTCAACCACGTCAATGAAGGCGGGTGTGAATTGTGGGGATGCATGTCATGCTTATCGGCTATAGCTCGACTACCGTAGGGATTTCCGTGTGACCACCCCCAAAATTCCTTGAATATTCTCCCTGTCTGCCTGTTGTATCGGTTCATTCCTCTGTCCGCTGCCTTATTTTGATCCCAGACTGCCTATTCACCATGGCCCTTCGTTGTTGTTTCCTCTGCATAGTGGGTGTAGCGAGTTGTTATCTCTTGATTCTAGGTCACTTTGCTGAATGATGGTTGACGCAGCTCACACTTTGCTTTTGAGGAAATGGCCAATGTGAAATGCCTCGTTATACATTTTAAAGAAAAATTACAGGCCATCATTGGCTTAACTGTGTTAGCAGTATGGGTGGTAGACGGGGGCGTGTTGAGCCAATGCCTGGATGTGTGTGTGTGAGCGCGAGTGCTTGTGCATTCAGGAGAGAAATGGCAGGGTTTAGAAAGGGGGTATTATTTCTGCAGGGGAAGCTGGCAGACAAACTCTTCACCCTTTCTCTATTAATATCTTCTCCCTGGCCCAAGTTCAACCTGCTCTGCTCGCCTTTCTCCATCTTCCTCCATTCCTGGGATGGCACACATGGTGATCATAGCTGAGCGTCAAGCCCCGCAGGTATGAGAACACCTAGGTTGGCGTCTTGAGGTGCGGTGCTCGAGGTTGAAAAAACGACATGAAGTGACTTGTCCCAAAGGTGCTCTGTTAAGCATTGCCAAACGACAGTGTGCAGTCACCCCCGCTTGTTCAGCCTTTGATTCATCTCAACATATTTATCCTGTGTGTCTCATCTTACTTGGATGTATTTTCACCTTTCTGCCATACATTCTCTCTGAGGAACAAAGCAAAGGCAGACACAGACAGCAACACAGATAATTGATGCAAAGGTGTCCAAGTATGTAGTCTGTCTGTCTGTCAGGAATGAGTTAAGTTAATGTACTCATTATGAATCTGTAAATACAATGCCAGTACCCGCATGTTGTTGTTTATCTGTGTGTGTGTGTGTGTGCTTATTTGTGTGTGTATGTCTCAAGTTCACAACAGATCCTTTGCCAAAGTACTTAGCAGGGTGTTGTTAGTTGTTTGCCCTAATTATCAGGAGGATATTTGCCTAGCCTCTTGGCTTTTGCTTGTGCTTCTCCCACAGCAGCTGCCTTTCGATCCCCACGTTGTTTAAAATTTTGTTACAGTGGGAATTTTGGTTGTGTTGATTGTGGTTTAGAATAATGGAGGATGTCTACCAGAATATCAGTTGTGTACATAAGTGTTTTATTTCTTTACTTTTAATGATAAAAAAATGGAAAAGTGAGCTCGCTTTTAGAGAATAATCCAGTGTGAATGGAATAAAGTTGTAAACCTTAAGATTTTCAATATGTCATATTTCATTTTTGATATTATTTATTGCCAACAAAGCGACATCATGAATCTGCTCATAGTTTGTTTGGTAAACAGATACAAGACTTGCTGTGCGTTCCAATACCCATACTACCATAGTATTCTAGAAGAAGATTTAATATGTCCTAATACATAGTACGTTAAATGCAGTGTGTGTCCTCTAATGCATCCGGTCGCATTTTGCAGAATGCAAGCCAACAAATGACGAAGTAGTATGTCCAAATTGGATGCAAACTGCATGCAACAGTGTGTACTTTACCAGAACAGCTGCAGCATGTACTAAAAGTAAAAAGAAGTATTATGTGATTTGGGAGGTACTCTTGCTCTTCTTCTTTTGCACGTCTGGCGTGTTTGTTACCCCAGTGGTCGATATATGTGTCATACTATTAAAGCGCCATTGCCTGCTGAGCACTGCACTGAGTTTGGGCCCAATACTTCAACAATTGTACCAATTTTAAGGATTACAGCTTTAAAGGGCCAATTATTTTGTCAGAAACTAATGAGATTAATAAAGTAATTTACCCATCTGCTTGTTATGGCAGTGACTTATGTGAGATGCATCAGCATGAGGTTAGAGAGCCTAAATGTGCGTGGTTATGGTGAATATGGTGAGTGAGTGAGTGAGTGAGTCCATCTGGTTGGGGGTCTGCTCAAGTGAAAGGAAAGAACACACAGGCAAAGCTGGGTACACAGCAGAAATCTAACCCTGCTCCCCCAACACACCCACCCAAATCCCAGTCAACCTCAGTCGATTTTATAGAAAGCATATTGTGGAGAAGCTGCCTCTCCCCCTCCTTTCTCCCTTCCTCTCGTCTCCTCCTCTGCTGTGATAATTAGTAGTGGGGTAATACCGGGGGTTGAACAGAGAGAAAGAAATCCCCTTTTCCACTCCAGTGGGGTAACTACAGCAAAAGCCAAAAGGCCTCGCACTCCTCACATGAGCACCTTTAAGCATTTGCAGATGAGGTATCCTGCGGTTGAGCAGCTTACATGTAAAGTCAATCCAGCACAAGTGATCCAACCTTCAGACAGCCAAAATCCTGCGTTGTAGTTTTCTTTTGAACTGTGCTAAATCAGAGCAAGGAAAAGAGTGAGTCTACTGAAGTGAGACTTAAGAAAGGGAGACTCCCAGCTCATTGTACCAGGAAAAGCAATGTCCTAACACACTAAAGAACATTAGAGGTGTCCGTCATGTAAACCGAGGCTCTATAGAGAAAACCTCATCTCTATTCACCTCCATGCCTCCAACATCTGCTGCTGGGGCACTGCAGAGATCATTAACCCCTTCACTGCGCTGCACGGCTGCCTCTCTTTGTTGCACGGAGGAATTCAGGGTGGAAAGAGAGCACGAAAGACAACTTCTTAGTGAATTAAATCTCCCTAAGGTCAAGTGCGGAAACGCAGGCAGTTGTTCACATACAGATTCTCCCCGTCTGTCCATAGAGGGCAGAACTACAAAATATCAGAACCACAATACAAGTTTGGGTTCCCAGTATGTGTTTCACATTGGCTTCAGCTGTGATAAATAGGCATAAGTTTGAAACAAGATACCTTTTGTGGTTTGCAACTCATCTCAATGTTTTGTGTGTTTTTTTTTTTTCTGAAGCCAGAAGGTTTTGTGTATGTTCTTCGGCGGTTGTTTGTCTACTTGTGTGTTTGCGTGTTTACACGCTCGCATGCCGTCGATGAAAGGGAACGCCAGCTCTTGGCTGCCCACACTGAAACCCAATTTCAAACTGACATCCAGGAAAACCCTGAGCTTTTATAGCCTCATTAGAGTGAAGCCAGAATGTGAACATGAGCTGAGGAACACAAACAAACATGTATTTTCCCTCTTTGTCTCCTCTATACAGAAACTTCAGACTTTTCAGAGCTTGAGCTGCCCCGGATTCTCGGCCACCGACGGCTTCCAGTCAGGCCTGCCCCCTCCCACCTTCAACCAATCAGATTCGGACTTCTCTGCTGTGTCCGAGTTGGGACTGGAGTCACGGCAGGAAGTGGCAGGAGACGACGAGGAAGAGGATTCTTCCTTCGAGGAGCTGGATAGCGACTCGGCATGCAGCGTGGACTCGCGGCCCGGCTCTCCTGTAGGCATCGTGGGCGGTAAACGCACCCTCTGGAAGGGTGGGACACAGAGGGACATTTTCCAGCTGGGGGGAGAGCTCGATCTTGATCAGATTGAGAGAAACTGAACATTTTATAGGAGATTTAAAAAGAGTGAGTCTGGACTGTTGTGGAAAGTTACTGGACATTGATGATGTACCGAGAGATGGCTATTAGGAAGGGCTGTGAGTGGAGGAGTGGACATTGAAAGGCAAAGGAAAGGAAAGTGACAGATTATAAAGGACTAAGTATGTTGTTAACGACTGCCTTTTTAATGACACATTTGCCTTGAACATTCTTACTGTTTGAATCAAAAAGCAGTGACCTTAGTTGTTTTTTATTGGGTATTCAGCTTAACTCAGGAGCAGGAAAGTGAGGGTTAGTCTTAAAAACAACTCCCAGCCCCCACTGTCTTTTCAACCTGATGACCTTTCCAAAGTCAGCTAACTGTAGGTTTGTAGTACTGTAGCAGTAGCTGGGCTTGCCTGTATTTAGCTTGAGTTTGTTTGTTTTTCTCAGAGAAAGTGGGGGTGTCAGGGAAGGGGTGAAACAGGGAGGGTGGGGGGAAACAACATGAAGACGTATCTTCTCAGACTTACCTTTGACCTTCCTCTTTTTTGTGCACACATGAAAATCAGATCTTTTTGCTGAATGTAGGCTCAATAAGCTTTTCGAGGAGTTCAGAAAATGACAGTGCCTTCTTTTGGATGTTTGCTCTACCGGTTCTCTAGCCTCAATCGAAGCCACCTTTTCTGACCTTTCTTTTGGTAGTTTCTTAATATGCAAATTGTATATTTGAATTAAACACTGAATCTCAAGGTATCAGTTCTAACATCAATGTATATTTTTCTAAGTAACTGTTTTTTATGAGTTGTTTGTGAAGGAGGAAAATACAAGGCCTTTTCTCTAACAGAATGAAATAAATTTACAACCTGCACTCATATGTCTGGTTTGATTTCAGCTCATTAATGAATGCTTTGTACTAAGACAGATTCCACTTTGACAAATCAAAGGTCTGAATAAGTTGCTCAGTTTCCAGATACCCTTTAGAAGTTGTGCCCACTTCCTGCTTCACATTTCAGAACCATTTCACCGAAGCTCACTCATTCAATCTTTATTGTTTTGAATGTCGATAGATGCATTTCTGATGTCCTTCTGTTTTAGTCATTTACAGCTCTTGATGAAGACGGCAAGTTAAGTAAACATCTGTGTAATGCCCTGTTGTTGTCCACCTGCCCCAAACAAAATGGCAGGAAGTCTAGACATGAATTATCCCTGGCCTGTAACCCAGCAGTGACCAGAGGAAGTGATGTCAGGAGAAAATTTCCCTGGACCTGTGAGGCAGACGGACAGAAAAGTGTGTTCCTCCCTGGGATTTCCTATCAAGTCTCTCTTATGTCTGTCCAAGTCACTAAAACAAACTTGAAGCACCTGCCACCTATTATAAGACCTACATCTTTGCGGGTCTCTCTCTTTAAACGGCATTAAAGGCTTGTGTCGTCACTATTACTGGCCACCGGGGAAGCTGAATGCTGACATAAAGAGATAGGACAGATTGTTTTTCCAACACGGGGAGGAAAGTCTTGGCTGCAGAACAGTGTTTACGTCCAAAACAGGATGTTCCAGCCAGTTGCAGCTTTTCCTTCGATCATGGCCTTGAAGGAAGGTGAACTCAGACATCTCAACCCCCGAGGTGTTGGCTTACACAAACACTCACCCAAACGCGCACCACACACACACACTCATTCAAAGGCCCTGAAATGGATACTGTTTGCTTCGCTTGTATATGCAGAGAACCTGTCACCCGGCCAAGAAAACTGTATTAGCTGTCACTTTTTCATTCCCAATAGGTGAGAGATTGTCTGTCCATCTCTAGATGTTGCAACAATAAGGATTAGTTGATGACAAGGATAGAGGGCTCATATTTAGAGGATGGAAAACATAAACTGGCTCAGACATCTGTTCACGCGTCACTTCTTTGACTTGACACAAAAAGGCTGGAAACACAAAATCACGTTGCCATCAACAGCAGTCTGGTTGCTCGCTGCTCCCAAAGATCAGTGAACTACACACACACACACATTTCCTCTCTAACAGGAAGTGGCGGGCTAAGTGGGGGGGGGGGAGTGAGTTAATATCTGAGGTAAAAGAGCTATAAATAGGGAGCATTGTAGTTGCTGCTGACAAATGTAGACATTGGAGAGAGGGAGACCGGAAAAAGGCCACGTTACACACATTTACAGCGCCCTGGACTGCACACAGCCTCGATTACATGTGAGAAAACATTGGCCGTGTTTTCAAAGCAAGCTGTGTTTTACGCTGTCAGCAAAATACTTCAACTACCCTTTGAGAACTTCAGAGGTGGTCAGAATAATGACATCACTTATCTCAACCTTTTTAAGGCGTAATCTAGTGTTTATGCCCATGGTTCCCGAGTGGGAACCATGTTTGCATCTTAACTTTAGAGGAATATTTCTTGTGAAATACTGATTTATTTTAGGCCTCTAAGACTCCTCTTGTTCTCCTCTGGTGGGTGTATTTGTGTTTTGGCTGAAGGTCTCTCTTTTTCTTGTCAGGGAAAATTGACATAGGACATATGGGTTGTCAAAAACAGGGTAAGTGAGACATTGGATATACTTTCTACCTAAGAAGAGCAGATAACGAGCCACAGAATAAAAAACAGTGCACAAATTGATAAAAACACGTAAAAGCAACATGATTACAATAGTTTTACTAAGTAAGTTTTGTTTTGAGTATCAACAACTTTGATCCACATGAACACTTCTAGTGCTTTCACAATTATCTTCTCTGCTGCTGTTGTGTTCATGTGCGCAATGATCACCTTGTTAGTTGGGAGAATTCAAACATTTTTGTTAGTTACCAGTAAACAGTCTTCTGTTTTTAAAGTGCATATGGTTAAGCAATTATCACAAACTATTACAAGGAAATGCTTAATAGCAAATAATATCAAATCATTTGTTGGTAATAAATCTGTTCAGAAGTAGCCTTTTTTTATAATTCACACACCTCATAAGTCATGACACATCGTTTTCCACCATTTGAAAGTACATTAGCTGCTATCAGGGGGCTATTTTGTGGAAGGTTTATTAGAGATCAGGGATACTATAAAAAGTATGTTTGTCTGTGTGAATAATGTGCTAGATGTGCTGTGTAAGAATAGAGCAAGAGAAATGAGCACAGAACATGTCCATACAGCTGCGTTTATCTGGGTCTGGGTGTACTTGTTAGTACGTGCGTGTGTTAGCAGACAGCTATCGTAGTTGGACAGGTGGCCGGCAGTGTCGCATGTCACCGATTGACTAATTCTCAAAGGTGACAGAGTGCAACCCAACACTTTATCACTATGGTTCCCATGAATGCTTTGCCTTCCCCTCCACCTCACAGTGTGATTTACATCTTCATAACATGCTGTAATGACTGGTTGTGTTGTATGCCAGCCACCCAAGAGTACCTGGAAATCCCTCTAGTACAAACCTAGCTTTTTTTTCGAAATCCCATAATTTGTTGAAATCTCACCAGGAGTTTTGACTTAACAGGTTCAAAAACAATTCACTAACGGTTACATTTAATGTTTTTATGATGGTTTGAATAAAGATCAGTGTTAATCATCTATTACTGTACTTATGATGCAAAATATCTCTATAGAGAGACCAGTCTTTTCCTCGCAGCTGTCAATTAGAGGAACAGAGAGTGAGATAGTGATGGTCACCTGAACCGTACATGTTGTTGACTTGATCGAGATAAACGTCTGGAAATGCTTGTAAATGTAGCTGAGTTTATGGGGAGCAGATGGCAACATTGTGTGGTGTTGATGTGCTTTGTGGTTTTCAGAGCAACTCATTCAAATCAAGTGTTTCTCAAAGGACTGATGCTGCCAGCCCTGCTAAGTACTCTCCTATTATAGAAAAAAGGAGTGCCATCGTCCCACAGACTATTTGACAACGCATATGCTGCCAAGCATTTATTCCATTTTGGAAATGTGTTGCCGTGTCCGCCAAATATTTCCCATTCTGCGTGTGCTGTGAATTATAGAATATGACAGAGAGGAAAGTGGGAGTTTCACAAGGTGGAAGGACACATGCTGAGAGAGAAGGAAGCACATGCCCCCTTTTTTTTTTGCTATGAATCCTTTTTCTTTTGTGAGCGAAAGGGTAGCACACACATGAGACTGCCTGTTGACTTGCTACAGACACAGTGATGACTGAGTGCCAAACAATGGGGGACTGAAATAGACATGTTGTTGCAGTGGCTGATCCACATACATACATCACACCAGTCACATCTGGGTCGACTAGTGCTGCCTGCGAGCGTCTTCCTCCTGGTCCGAATCCAGAGTGGCTGCTGCTCATGAATCAAGACGAAAAATGAACCGTGTAGCCAGTGAATATCAGAACGATGAACACTTCCTGAGTGAAAACGTAAAACAAATGAATTGCTAGCTGCTTCGTCTGTTAACAACTAATAGCTTTTATGCAAAAGCTTTGTTTGTATGCAACAACTGAAATAACCCTTTGCATAAAATTGATAAACACAGTGCACGGGGTTAAATCCCTGGATCATGCAAAGGCAGAGTAACCAGACCTGTATCACTGTTCTGAATAAAAACCTTGATTTATAATCTGGCTTCACGTCAGCTGCTCTGTCAGTTTCAATCGCTGAGGTTTGTTTTCCAGCTCCAGTTTACGATGCGAGTGACCAAAGCAGACAGGGTTGAGCCAGGACATTTAGAGCTGTAGTCAAACTGAAATCAGCCATTTCTATCAGACAAGAGCCAGCACAGCTGCAGCCTGCCTGCTTACCTTTGACCTTGGGTATAAAGGTGGTGGTGGGGGGGTTGTCATTTCAGGAGTCTTGCCTTGGTCATGGCTAATAGAGGCTGAATTGGTGCGACTACCACCTGGGGTGATAATGGGTGTGAAGTGAGGCCTGGTTTGACAACATCAATTGGTTTAACATGAATTGTTGACACAAATTTTTAAGAAGACGCTATTCATTATATGAAGTTAAATGTGTACACTTGAATACCAGAGTTTTAGTGATCGGGGTGTTGTCTCCATGACATTTATTTATCTCAATATGTTGAGATAACAACTGTCCTTAGTATTATGCAGACTTGTAAATGCCACAATATATCCCGACCTATTAGCTCTGTCAGCACTTTCCCCATTGTTTGCACTGTTAGCTCCGTTTGCACCGTTAGCTATGCGCTGCAGGCTCACAGTCAACATGTTGATGATGTTGTGTCCTGTGTTTGTCATTAAAAGACTCCAGAAAGAACAGACATTTGGCTATTACATTTAATCTTGACCTTTATAACCCACACCCACCCTTTGCTTTTTTCCTCACACTCTGTGTTGCCACGTGTCTCTGAAACCCAAAATGAAGTTGTCCATTGTGTCTTTGCTCTTATTCTCAGATACCATTTACACAATCCATCTCCTTCAGAAAGACTTCAGACAGAGCAGATGACTTCCTCTGCAGCCATCTAGCAGGCGGGTGACGTGCAAGGCTGTGGCTACTTCCTGGAGGCAGTACGTACCAGTGTGGACCTGGGGGAACAGAACTTTCAAAAGAATAGGTACAAAAGAATAATTTGTTTATTTTTTGTAAGCACCATTGTTGAGCCTGTTTCAAAGGTCTTATTGGTCAATTATTTCTCTAACGGGGAAAAAAACTGAAAACAACATATCTGAGATGTGATATGAACAATTTGCATATGTTAATATAACTTACAGGCATCTGCTTTTTTCCTGTTAAATGAATAAAGGACACAATTCTTGTTTCATAATATAAACTGATACAGTTTGCATGTAATAGATGAAAAAGAAAACATACAAACACAACAGCAGCTCTTTAAAAAGTGTGTTCATTAAAGTGCACACATGCAGACCAACGCACACAAAACGCTCCCCCAAAGAGCTTCTGTGTACACGACTTGAAAAGAACTTGCAGCAAGTAACCTCTCTATAGAGGTGTGTTCTGTAGATTACACAATCGCAGTGAGAATAAGAAGTTCTTGTGTCTACCAACCTCCAGCTATGTCCCCAGGGTGTGCACAGGAAAGGCGCCTGCCGTCGGTCACACATCTGTAAACATGGGCAGACGAGGAGGCAGCTGACGCCGATGTTATCACACAGACATTAGCCGCCGGGCAGACAGCAGATGAACATGAAAATGGTAATTAGTTTCCATTTTAGCCCTGAATAAACTGGTTTGTATAGGTCTCTGACATATCAACAAACACAGAGGACACTGAATACTTTACACTATAATGGGATTAAAACATTATCTACTTTAAAGGGGGTTAGTATATTTTTAACCATTGTCCAAAACTTCTTTTAGTCATTACTTTGTACTATTAAAAAAGAGTTCCTGCACTGAAGAATCCTCTTTGGAATTGTCTTTCAGGAAATTCGTGAATGGTCTCCACAACTTTTAAAAAATCCTTGAATTCTTTCCCTTTAATGTTAATGTTTCTGTAGATAGCAAGCATGAAAGTCCCTTTCGTCCCTCATCAAGAGATTTTCAGAACACAGCAACTGAATATTTGGTGTGCAGCTAACCAAAATATCCGTCCTTTTAACTTCTCACAGCTTAAGTTACATAGTGTTTAAAAACTTGAGACACAAAGGAAGATCCTAATCAACAACAAGAGAAACACTTTCAGAAACATTTGAAAACTCTTTGATTTGAACCTCATCTCCTTTTCTGCCTGTAAAATAATTATAACAACTCACATATTGTATTCAGGAAAGTGCTCATTAAGCGACTGTAGCTGCATGATGAATGGATTCAGTTTGATGAATGTTTTCATTTTGTTTCCCAAAATCTGAGGGGAGGAGGAACAAACAGGATCTTGGAATGCCCTCAAACCATGTGGGAGAAAATATTGTTGATGCGGCTGGTTTCAGTGTTTCAGGTTCCCACCGAGTACTGCCAGATTATTAATCTGTGTGAGCCAGTGTTGTTGCTTTGGTGTGGGTCTCTGTCAAGGATAGGCACAGATAGTCCTCTTTGATCTTGCTGGGAAGACAGAAAATTAGAGTGCTTAGAAAATCCTTGGTAAAGCATCAGCAGCTTGCCATTATCTCTTTAGTACATCGTGTCGTGTTCACTTTACTTTTCTCAGCCAAGCAAAGCCATCAAGGTTAAAATGAATAGTTTTGTTTGGTCTGTTCTACAGAGAGACGGTAGATGTGACACCTGTAACTGACAATGAGAGCGAGATAGGGAGGTTTACTGTGTTGTGTTTGTCTAATTTTTCCCTTACCTTTACATCCTCGCTTCAAAGTTGGACAAGCAAAGTCGGCCATTGTGCAGAAGCTCTACAGGTTCATGAAGTGCAAGTGCCTTTATAATGTACACTGAGCCATCATAGAGATATGAGTAAATAAGAAAGAATAGAGAGTACAATAGAGCTCCATGGATAAGTAAGACAGCACTGGTGTCTGCTATTTCTGCCTCCCTATAGGTTTGCATGTCTGTGACAAAAGAGAAAGGCCTCTCCCCGTGTTTGCACAGTGTGGGCTTTCCAAGTGCGTCCTGCTTCTGTACTGTTTGTGTACTATCTGTGCATGCCTTTCAACGATCAAACAATGCCGTCGTCTGTGTAGGAGTCACAAAGTTTTTGTGTATCGCACCGAGTGAGTCAGTTGATGCACTTCACGCCTGTCCCAGATTTGGACGTTTTCTCCTGTTCTGGCTCTTTTTATTGCTCCTCCCTTCCATTGCCATACACTCATAATCAGGGCGATTTAAGGACGGGATGAGTGTCAGAGGAGAGAGCAGAGATGTTGTTGTTTTTTCTACTTCTCTTTACTCCATCACTGAGTTGTCTGATCCCTCCTCTCTGGAGCACGTGGCATTTCTTTCCCAAGGTTAGGGAGCAAAGTCCATTCAGGGGGGAGGAAGTCAAACTGTCACTGGTGCTCCAATTTATCAGCTTCCTTTCGAGATTTACAGGCGTGGTCTACTCTTCTGCACGAGAATCCACAGGCTGCTATGAATAGTGAGGCACACAGACACAGACACGCACATTAACACGCACACACACACACATACAGATATCCGTGCACACATGCATGGGCAGTGGCATGCATACTACCCCAGGCACTCCATCATGTCGGTGTGTTTATGTATGTATATGTGCACACTCTCAGCACACATCTCTCTCTGAGAAAAAGAGGAAACAGGGAGAGGATGAGTTGTGAAATATAGGGGAGAGTTGAATCGAGGATTGAACCAAGTGTGCAGCAATCTAACACAAACAGACAAGATTTAAACAGCTTCTCTTCTGCAAATTTACAGTGTTACAAGGAGTAACCACAGCATTTTCCACAGGAGTGGGAGAAAGGCACAAAACATGTTTCAACCTTTGTCCTTCATCACATGGATGGTTTGTAAGCTGGGGTAAATACAGGTAAATGCAGCACAATGCAGTCCACAAAGGCCTTGTACGGAGTCCGGGTTTGGAAAGCCCCATAGCATGCTATTCATTTCCCCTCCCCTGCACACTCCAGCTCACTCTGCCCGGCTATTATGGCAGGGTTGCTCTCCAGGGACCCCCAACACAGACGCTAGTTTGGAAACCCCAAGCATCCCCGACAGCCTGCATTTCAGCGAAGGAAAAAAGGGGAAGGAAAGGACAAAGAAAATGAGAGAACAGCCTTGTTCCTGGCTGCATCGTCCTGAAGTCTGTGATTTCCATCTGCTGTGAATGTAAACAAACAATGACATGAAAGAGGAAAACATGGGCAGAGATGAGAAAAAACAAGAGGAGGCAAAGGAGGAGAGAAGAAACAGTCAGCGGGCAAAATATATCTTGGCATAAGGCGTGAGATACAAGCCACCAGCTCATTTTATGGTACCACTGCCAGATATTAAGACCAAAAAGACATGCAGACAACAAAAGCTGCCTTCCAGACACACCGGCACAGAGAGGACTTTCTATGAAGCCTATGACACATATCAATTAAAAAATGTTTAACTGCTGCAGGATATGGATTTCTGATCTTGGGTCACAATTGAAATCTGAAAGGTTCACGATGCGATCAACAGGATACGGAACATATTTCCCTTTCTATGATGCCTATGTCTATAATGCATTATAAACATACTCATAATATGTTATAATCTGTTTATAGCACTTTGTTATTATAAGCACTCATATATATTCGATGCTTTATAACAATAATCATAACACATTGTAAAGAATTTTCTGATTATTCATAAGGTCATAGAGTCATTTGACTCAACATACAGAGAAAACAATTTCTACTTCACCTCACTGTATACAAGGGGTCAAACTGTATGTAACGGGTCATGACAGACAATAGTGACGCTCCAATTTGATGCGAGTGAATGATGGATATTTATATTTGAACTAATGAAAAAAAAATACTAATTTACCCAAATTATACTACCTGAAACAATTTTACCTGTGGCTGTACAGATGTCAGCATGAACATGAATGTGAGTATTGTATAAAGATAGACTTGAAGGTTAATGGATAATTGGAAGATATGTGTCAAGCCACCAGCTCTAAAGTGTCTCACGCTGCAGACGCTGACGTTTCCCTCAGGCCCTTGATTGCGCCAAGAAGGGAGAAATGTCAAAATGGTCCCTGCTTGTATTTGCACAGCTTGTTAATCACACTGAAGTCACACAAATATGAGTACACTGTTAACAATTAAAGTTCTTGTCAGCGAATGACAGACATCCAGGCCCTGTTTTCTTACAAACTGTTACATGACCTGTGCAGAACAAAATGGCACCATGTGAAAAAGCCCATACGTTGGCGGACCTGTGCAGAGAACAGGACGTCAGGGACAGATTGATTGGGTGTCCGGAGAGCAGGAGGAAGGAGCTTTATGAGCTTTAGGCTCCAGTTTCTTTTTCAGCATTAGTCACTATTATCTTGTTATGTTTCCCACTAACTTCTCTTCTTCCTTTCATCATAAGTTTAGTGACAGGAACAACAAAGTCGTTGATTGAGTCAAACCTCATGTGTAAAGTATCTGTGCAGCATCAAAGGGGTCTTTGTCTATGTTTCAAAATGTGGTTCGTGTTTCACATGAAATTAGTATTATTTTTCTCCACAATCCTAGATTTTCTGCTTGACCTTTGTGGAGTTGTGGAGATTATCAGAATTTGCTTTCCTGTTCTTCAATATCTTCCACTGGGGAAGAATGGCACACATATTCACCAATCTAAGCCCATATTGAGCCATTGTAACAGCTCTGGGTAGACGCAGAGACTCCTTGCAAGAAAACGTGAGGTTTCATTTAAAGCAATTTCCTTCTTTTCTTTAATTTTCTTCATTCCATTTTATCTTCCCCTGGTGGATACCATGGAAGCTATAGTGATGTTTCCAGCTGCCAAAACCCAGCCACAAAGTGCTTTCAAATCTGTGTCATATGGCCCGTCTGTGCTTGGCCCTCCCCACGGCCTCACCACTTAAAAAACTGCAGCCACTGTGACATAAAGGAAGAATGCATTGGATGTTCAACAACAGCAGATGCACGCAGTTGATCTGCTTTCTGATCTGTAATGTAGCTGTATGTAAATATTTACTGAAAACTTCCTTCTATTCAGAAGATTTCATGTCCAGGAAGTGAGGCAAAAATCACTTCCATGCATTAGATTTTGGGGGGCAGCCAGTCATTGAAACGGTTGCTGTGACAAGTGATCTTGTAAGGATGTGAGCTGTCAGAGCTGCATAATACTGTGTGTTGATGTGCAGATACAGGCAGGAAAAATAACTACAGCACCGGGTAGTGATGTTGTGTGTCTCAACTTTTTGATTATATTTATTTTAAGGAAGGAATGCAAACGACTTTAAAGTCTCAGTAAAATATATCTTCTATTGAGACTTTAAAGTTGTACTGTACTGTGATTATTTCCCACTGAAACGGGAATATTTCGATTACTATTATTTTTTTTGCACATATTGTTAAATTGGTGCACACTATGACCGGATCTAAAAGAGTTAAAAAGGCATTTTTCATTTCATCTCGACTGTAAACCTGCATTCATTGATTTCCTTTTTTGGACAACTGATTGCAGTGCAACAAGCAGTAAACACAGCATCGATATATTATCACGCTTTAAGTCATGGAGAATGTGTTAGCACACAGTTGACTATTTACATGGAGCAAAGTTCAGTTGGTGTGTTTCTGGCCACTTGTTGAATGTAAGTCTAATATTTCCTGAGGGAAATATGACGAGCTAGTCACTAACTATGCCTGTTTCTGTTCGGTGCTTGGCTTTTGCTGAAAACATCTGCCTGCTACAGCTGGAAACAAGGTTGATGAGAGCAGTGAGACTGAACCAAGCAAAGCTAAACCAAAACAATCGGCTGAAAACGCCCTGTTGAGTTGAGTCAATCTGCAGACATTCACATTACATAATAGTCATCTCAGCCATAATTAATGTCAACATATTCATTACATAAGCTTTAAAGTTACCAAATACACAGTGGATGACAGTGATGATGGATTAATAGATAATAAAAACATTCAGTAAGAAAGTCTAAAAACCCTGGAGTTTCTGTGTTTTCCTTTGTCAGTTTCTATCTATGATTCCTTGATTGGATGGAATCCAGACTTGTGGCACAGCTTGTTTTTGTAGATGACTGTTTCTTTCCTTGTAGGCCTGCTGCTCACACTGCACTGTATGTTTTGCTTGGAATTACCTGAACACCATCTTATTACTGGCATTAAGCCCTTTGGATCACTGAAGGTGTTTGTCCAACAGAGAGTGTCAGACAGGGAAAAGCTCTGAGCTCTGACATGGAAATTGTAGGGTTTGTGAAAGAGGGAGTGAGTTGACATGCAAAACAAACAGCACTCTTCCTTCTTTTGTGAAATCCAGAAGGGAGGTTTCCCTGCTGACTGCAAACTTCAAACTGTCATCGGTCGGTCAAAGATCTTATCATGGCAATCCTAAATTTGTTTTTCTGATAAAAGCAATGCCGATGATGAAGGATTGAAAGTAAACAACTTGAATCACTATTGATCTTCTCCTTTAAACATTTCAGGCAGCTCCTGCCCCCCTCATCCACAGATTGGTGTAAGGTTTCTGCCTTCCATCTGTCCGGCTGCATGCCTCCCCCACTCCTCTGTCATTTTTTTTCCGCGACTGGTTGTGTTCAATAAAAATGCACAGAAAAATCTCTCTAACTCACATGTTCAAATAACCTGGTGTGACATCTGTAAACTCTGTTAAAGTAACCCAGTTAAGCTAACACCTGGTCATGAGAAACACAGTTAAGGCGCCTGACTTTCTCTGATGGTTAAATAAGTAACTTAGAGAGTGTAATGACTATTACTAATATTTGTCATCATCATGCGAGTTAAATGTTTGCTACGTCAGAACATACTATGTAAAAGCGTCTCAATATTCCATTTAGTGCATCAACTTTTTTGTTAAGACCACCTCAAGCGAGCATAAAAACTTTTTTGTGCAACTGACCCTTCGCTAAGCCCAGTCCCCCGCTGGTAATCCGTCAACCAGTCAGAGTTACCATGGAGCCCACACTGTCACTAAATGCACTCCCTGGAGAAATATTGCATTTGAAGGATATATCCAGGATGTCAAACTGATTCAGCAGCGAAAAGTAGGTTAAAAATATAAAGATAGAAGATGAAGCTACAGATCACAGTGTAAAAGTGAACCACACCCTGGGGATCGAACAGAAGACAATGAAATTAACGAACAACACTGTTCCTGTAAAGCCTGGTAGGTCTTTATTCACTGTTACAATCATTAAAAAGCAAAAGCTGCATGTGCAGACATTAAGTATACCTTGAAGATATATCTTGTTTGCTTAATCTATAAAAAAACAAGACAGAAGTTGCAATGTGGGGTTATACTATGTGGACCAGCAATTCCAGGAAGTTACTGCGCGGAGCCGAGAGGTTGTCTAGTACATAGCGGCCTGTATATGAGCGAATTGCCATTTTCTTAGAGTTTCTGGTGGATTCTGTTGTCTTTGGACAGAGCCAGGCTAGCTGCCTACCCTTGTTTCCAGTTTTTATGCTAAGCTAAGCTAACCGGCTGCTGGCTGGAGTTTCATATTTCGCAGAGAGTTGTACATATCTTCTCATCTATCTCTCCACCAGTAAGCAAATAGGCATATCTCCCAATAAGTCAGACTTTAATGCCACAGCTTTTATGCAACATACCAGTACTTTGAAAAGCCCACCCTTATACATGCTTATGAATAGCTACACAGTGCAAAAAAAAGGGCGATGTTTACCACAATTCTGAGGGGTTATCTGTAAAGCAGGAAGTGCGTGTGTAATGAAGGAAGCCTAATTAAAAGATAAACACACCACACCTCATACTGTCTTGTCCTGTCAGATCCTGTCTCACTCTGCCTGGCTGCTGCTGCCTCTGGGTCAACAGGAGTGGCATCTGACTTTTTAAATTGCTACCAGCCTTAGCTTTTATTGTCCGGAAAGCATCAAAGCTGTTGCAGCACTCCTCTTTGAAGGGAATGCTACATCCATATGAAAACTGCAAAATAAAAACATGAAACTAGGTGTGTTCAATGTACACAATGATCTCAGGTTCAGCTGGAGTTCACTCCTGAAGCATACTCAAAACTAAGAACGCATTATATCATGATTTCTGAAAGGGCCTTTCCTTGATGAAACTAGGTGAGCTTTACCTGCCACCTCCACACTTAAGGGCAGTAACACAAACAAACGGATGCATATGGAGACACATATAAAGGAAAGTGAAAAAGACAGAGCGCGGCCTGTTTACTTTATCATCTCGTCGTGGCACGGCCTGAACAAAAGGCCCTGTTTTTTTGCCACACAATGCTCCTTGCAGGTTATTTCTGGTGCCCCGGCCGTAGAGAAGGATGAAAGACCAGCCACAAAGGGAAGAATGTGGTTCCTGTTGTGGTCCTAGGGGGTCATTGGCGAGTAGATGTGGGGGTGGGTTGTCTGCCTTTTCACATTGGGTGGCCCCTGGGGTGCATGAGTTGAGGTTTGCTGTTGGAGGAGGGGTGAAGGGAGGGCAAAATGGGTGTTGAGCTGGAGGGGTCACAGGGATGAGTTACGTTATGAGAACAGGACGATTCACACCTTGGTATAACCCGGTCAAGGAATGAAGACAGTCAAGCTGTTTAAAACCTCACTGAAAACGGTGATGGAAGTTGTCTTTTTGGTTCTTCACAGTTTTGGTTGTATGGCCTCTGGCGTCTCTGAGAATAATGCAGCGCATAGAGTATAAAGGCCTCCATTCATGCTCGGAGATCGTGCGCCGTCTTTGGAGGCTCGTGCTACAGCGCCAAGCGTGAGTATATGCAAAGCTTGATTCTGTAGAGGTTGACCAGTAGGCTGACAGGGTTGGCGACTATGTTCCTGCCTCTGGGAATGTTAACTGTGTTAATATCCTGTGCTGTGACAGTATGACATTACATACATAGAAGATCCTGTTTCCATATCATTTATGCGTGATCGCCTGACACTGTGTGAGTGTTGTTCTAGTAGCTTGTGTGCACACAATCCACTTTGGGCAGGCTGCCATAACTGCCATCGAAAAACAGAATCTGGTTCTACCACGGTGTGTATTTGTTCACTACAACCACAGGATTGTCATTATCACAATTTAGTTATTGATTCTAATTTTCTACCTGCACAAGGAGTTGGATTGACGCCATCCAAAACACAAAACAATTCAGACAGAATAAAGACTTTAAAGGCACAGAAAGCATCCATCTAAATGGGCCCAAAATAACTCACACAGAGAAGTGAGACAGACCAACCTTTTGAGTCTCCTTAGCATCTCTATTTTTGTGCAAATTGTTGAGTAGTGAAGGGATTGAGTGACGATTAAAACAAATGTGGCGAAGAAATGTATTTTGTGATGATGACGGGGCCAGAAAACAAAATCATCATGTTTTCACTTTCTGTCTTTTTAACATTCCCCACTCTCCACATTTTCTCTGTTTCATGTGCGTGTGTTCAGTCTCATTGGCAGACTGGACTAGGACTCTGTGGCTGCTTGCCTGGAAGGCTGGCCTAACAACACAGGAAGCCAGCACTTATCTGGAAGGGATGGGGAGGAGGACACAGCAGACAAGTCAACTGTGCAAGAATTCTCATAAGATTTATTTATTAAGGTAATCTTTGTTCAATTATAAATCTAAAGGAAGGAAAACACTCTTTGTGCAGGAGAGGACAGCATGTGAGAAACCATGAGCAAGGCAGCAGTGTAAGCGCCCGAGGATGTTTGGAGTTCACACCGACCGCCATTTACTGATATGTGTGTTTTGGTGATGACATGCACAGAACTTTGCTGATGTGTATCATCCAGAGTACAGCTGAATCTTATGTGACAGCAGGAACTGGAAATATCAAAAATAAAAATCTAAGTTGGGCGTATTCTCAATGGCAGTTTTCTCTTTAGTTGGTGTTGTTTTAGTTGTGAAATTTTTTGCTCACACAGAGCTGATATGTCTTCGGGGCAAGTAGGAAATTGACTTTGCTAGTTTGCTTGTATTCATGTTACTCCTCTTCATTGTGTGCCACAGCGTCTGCTCCGGGTGATGTTGGTTAAACAAAAATTTGGCAGTCGATACAGGAAATGATTTATAAATCACGCTGATATTATATAATATAATATTTAACTGTTCAAATAAGTTATGCATGTAACTGGCAGCATGTTACTTCTACTCCACATGTTAATGACAGGGTTTTATAAGATTGTTAAAAACCAGGCCTGCTGTTTCTTTGCATCAGATAAATGCTGACTCATCGTTTAACCTTCAGCGCTGAAGTGAACGCCACTGTCTCGAACTGGCCAACTTATTCAACTCACCCTTGTCAGAAAAAGTTGAGTAAACCTGAACTCCATGCGAGCTCCTCTACGATAACAAAACCTGTTGAGTTTTCTTTGTCTTGTGCAAGTTTTTGTAGATGAGTCTGGGAAACATCAATCGACAGATGGGTTTTGCTCAAAGAAATGTACAAATGTTAATGTGGAAAACAGTTTTCCCACTAAGCCATGCACACGAACCACATGAAATATTGTGAGTGTTACATTCTCCTTCAATTTTGGGATTTAAGCTCAGTTTATGGCTGTCCATCCCGCCATTCATGCAGTCCTTATATGAGGCAATTTCAACTCAACAAACCTTTGTTGGGAAAAAAGAATGAAGAAACTGCAATAGATGACGTGTGTACAGAATAGACAAAACAAATCAGGATGGTGATATTATAGAGATATCGTAAACTACACCGATTAACCCTGAGCCACATGACCTCCTCTCCACCATGGAGACCTGGAACGAGGACAGACTACACAAACACACAAGTGGCAAGTGCATCATTTACACAAGAGAGAGAGAGAGAGTCTGCAGGGACCACATGTTCCTTCTGCCTGTTTACATTATGTACACAAACGGTACTGGAACAACAGGACCTCAAACTGAACTGTTTCCCCACCGGATTTCTATTTGGACAGTTCAGAAAATAGGCAAATAGATACATGTCAGTCCATCCCAAATCCCCCTGAGCTGCAGGTAATCTCCCAAGATTTGCTTTCACTGAGCAAAGTGGTTGCACCATTGACTTGAAAAGGCTGTGCAATGGTTTGGCTTTTAAATTCCTGTTCTGCCCCTGCAGGATCACTGTACACACTGGAGGTAATTGAGAGAGCAGAGCAGTGTTGAAAAACACAGCAGGGCATAAACATGGTTTGGGTAAGGTAGTAAATAACTATTTTATGCAGTGAACCAAAGCTTTTGCATCTGGCTTTGAATAAATCATAAAAAACACATTACAAATTGCCTTCAACTGCATTGTTAATGTACACAGAAACACAATCTATTTACCGCTAGGGGTATTACATACCCTTCCTGAAATGCCATTCTATTGCACTGTGTTCCAGTAAAAAGACAGAGATGCCTATCTGGCAGAAGGACAGGGAATTTGAGAAGCCATAACCAAACCAATAAGCCCAGCGATGATTATTCAACACCCTGGCCGAGAGGCAGCTGTCAGGGATATGTAGTCGACACTCCCCATGGCTTTGAACCAGAGCAGAGCCTTCGTGGGAGAAGATAGAAGAAGCTGGGCGAGGAGCTGCATGGCTCTGACTTCAGAATGGCAGCTGTGTGTGTGTGTGTGTGTGTGTGTGTGTGTGTGTGTGTGCGTGTGCGCGCGGATCTTTGACAACAATATGGCAGTTAACCTTCCTTCATCTACCTGCTGAAATGAATAACCCAGAATAACACTGCTAATGTTTAGGTGACAGGTGACAGGGAGTATATATGTGTGTGTATGTCTACAGTATATCCTTTAATAACCCCTTCCTGACCTTTCGATCAGAGGCTCATCTTCTAATAGTCCTTGTCAGGGTCACTAATCATTTCACGGACTATTGCACAACACCTTTCACTGGCTCCAGGGAACACACTGTGCTGCCAATAACACTCATACTTAATAAAGGCAGCAGCCTCCCATGTGCCACACACACACACAAGTACACGATTTACAGTACACGTTCTAGCAACATTTGAGTTGGAGAGTTTTATGACATATAAAGGCTAAATCCAGTGACCAAAACAATAAAGCCCATCGTGTAATATGTAATTTGTGGGCAAACACTGTAGCCAGCACACTCCGTAGTGCCTCATTACAGTGCAGAACCAGCAGGTGGCAGCATTTTTCTGCTATATGTGCCGAGGTGATGAGTTCAATGTTCAGTCCAGAAATCATCATGTACCCCACAAACTGCACCTCCAGACTTTAGTTATGTTACACAGTGACTCTCCCTTAGAAGTTTTTAAGTGAGTTTTTGTGTTCTTATTGTAAAATAAAAGTTTTTTATGAAGTATTTTGGTGTGTCACGTTGCTCCACCGGATGTCACAAGCATGAAAATATGATTGAATTAACCTTATACTATTCATCATTTAATTATTTATGTTATTTATTAATAATCACAAAACACATGTACAGACCTCCAGAGGAACTCCTCTGATCAATGTTCAGGGAGAGATCTCTGAGGTAACTGCTCCCTCTTCTGACACAGAAAATATCACCAGACAGTAGCTCACTCCACTGGATAAATAATGGGACTTATATGATGCAAAAGAAAAGTGGGCTATTCAAATAACAGGATAAATAATTAGAAATTGTAATTGAGGCGTTGAGTTTATTTATTTAGGCCCATCTAAGTCTGAAATTGCTCAGATGACATTAAAGAACACACTCTTCCCTGTTTCATAATCCAAAACAAGAACTTGAATAGAAGTTCAAATCAGAGTTTAATCAAATGATATGCCACCATATATATATATATACGGCGTTGAGTGACAGGTACCAGGTGCATGGCATGCTGGGTCTGGCTAACATGCTGAAGGCTAACACGCTCACTGTAGAACTTTCACCTTCAGTGAGGTGTGTGAAGACCCATTGCATTGTTTTGACAATGTGACTGCTGAGTCTCTTTCTGCTGAAAATAGTGAGAGCATTGGGACAGAAACGCCGAGTGGACTGGTTGTACTGGGACATAGACGCCAACTTTAGGCCTACTGGTTATCTATGCTTTGAGAATGAACGAGCAGAGAAGTTGAACCCGGAACTGATCTCAAAGCGGTACTGAAGACTCACAGAATGATGTTAAGACAGGTGAGTCGGCCTAATATTTTGTAGCATTCATTACTTTAATAGGTCGACCCCCCTCCCCCAAACCTTTTTCTGAACAATTTAACTGACCTACCTTTTAGGTTATTTTACTTGTATTTAAGTACAAATTCTTTAAAGTAAAAGTACTTTTACTTGGGTATAATATTCTAGTACTCTTTTCAACCCCTGCTTAAAACCTTCGTCAAAAATACGTTTTGGTTCACACAACATGGCACATCACAGTACTCCAGGCTGCAAACCATTGATCATCTCACTTACCTCGACTGGTATCTAACCACACAGATGGTTTTGTTTGTCCCGGTTTTGAGATAAATATCTTGGAAATTGCCTCTGGCCCAATTTGAAATAAAATAATTTTCAATGCTGTGAGCCTGACTGCCTGAATTCAACACCTCCTTTGTATGGAGGCAGACATCTCAGTGATAGACCAAACTAAATGAAAACTATCTCCACGGATACAATTAGAGGTAAAATAGCTTTGTTTATTTTTTATAATTTGGATGAATAAACACTTTAAAGTATCTGGACTGAATTGTCCTTTGTGGCCCTCATGCGTGTATTTATAAATGTTTTAAATTTATGCTGCATTAATTTTAATGGGGTTTGTATGAAACCATTAAAACATCTCACCATATGTGCAGAAAAGTATGATTCAGCATTCTGTAATGCTGCTTTAACCGAGACAAACTGGACCAAGCGGGAATTACATTTGGCAGATTTTTTCTGTATGCAAACCAAAATACAATGATTCCCTCTAGACTTTAAAAAGGAAACTACTGGTAGAAACTGGTTACAGCCAATTTCCCCATACGAACCTATCCTCTGTAATTAAGGGCGTGGCCTATAATTGATGGATAACTTGATGTTGCCACAAATGCATTATTAGTTAAGTGGGGATGGGATGAAAATGAAGTGAACCCCCCTGAGAGTGCTCTCTGTGTCCCGGAGGTCTTATCAGTTGCCCTCCGTGTCCCTTATGCGGCCCTATTTGCTGCTGACTGTCACCCAGCCAGATAGATAGAGGTCTAATAGAGAGGCCTGTGCTCTGTTAAGTGATTGAGCTGTAAATACAGATTGACCTGAACTAAGACTCTCATCATCTGTAAACTCATTCAACACTCTGCGTCCTCTCTCCCTTGATGTCTGGGAAGAATCCGAATCATTTCCATCACTGAGCGCGGGGGGGGGTGTGGGGGGATAGAGAGATAGAGAGAGGCACACAGCTCATAGTGTATATAGATGAATGTGTGTGGGTGTGTGTGTGTGCGTGTATATATAAATGTGTATGCGCGAGGGTGCTGGAGCGTCAAACGACAGCCCCCCGAGATGATCTTTCCATCAGCCTCACAGAGAGTGGAGATTGTCCCAGGGAGAATTTATGGAAATAGTCATAAAATGTGAAGACTTCAGTAATGGGATATGTCGATAAAACCCACAGCGGCACAATCTACGGCAGTTTACTGAGGAGATGAGTGGCCCGGCTGTTAGACAACTCAAATCTCATTTTCTCAATAAAGCCCTGTAAGTCAACAACCCTAAAGCTTCCATAAATCATAATACAGGACATATTCATCAAGACCGTATTTATTGTTATGGCAGAAAGCCACTGCAGCATTAATCCTATCACTATGTGTGCTCAAATGTAATGTGTAGCATCTCATCAAGAGTTATTCTAGATCTACAATTATTCAGGTTTTACACAAGTATTAATTTGTATACAATACCACAGTTAATTCTAACTCGGTTGAATTGTGGAGATTAAAAGAAAGAGTAAAACTCAATGAAGTAGTTTCCCTTATAATTATTGTTTATTTAGGGAGAATATTGGATAATATAAGACAGGAAATCATTTTATCAGTGATGGACACTCATGTGGGTCTATATTGTTAAATGAGAATCTGTATTTCGGGAATTTATTTTGGTGTTATGGATGCATTTTCAATGAGGAGACATAATTTTACCACAATTATAATAAGTTTCCTCCTTTCTCAGAGGTTGGCTATTGTGCATTTAGTATAATTTGGGAATGCAGAGTGAAATCAAAATATTTCGGCAGTGGCTCTTCCTGGTGCTTTATTCCCTACTCTCTGCTGCAAGTGTAAAATCAATGAGGTTAAAGGGATGGCAGTTCGTTTTAATTTCAGGGAATGTAGTCATATCTTATTTAGAGCCGTTAATGACCCACATCCCCCCCTCCCTCCCTCCCTCCCTGGCAGATGACCCCCAGTTCAACTTGCCAGAATTATTGATGGTTTTACATGAGGTAATTTTGAGCATTTAGTGAACAATGCTTAATGTGCATTGACTTCTGAAAAGCTGTAAACTCTTTAACCTTTTTTAAAAGCCAGGATCAACATTTCTGGATTTAATTTTATATTAGTCAAAATTGAATGAACTACAGTGACTCTAATTTTTCATATAAAAATGGTACAGATGTGTCTGTCAGAATAACTGAAAATGAGTCAAAGCGGTGCGAATGTGCCATTTGTTGTTACAACTGAACTTATCTCAAAGACCCAAAATATCTCCTCCTTTTTCTTCCTCTGCACCAGAGTTGGTCCTTTGCCTGCTCGATGCTCCACATGGGCAGTGATGCCTGCAGAGCCAGACAGGCAGGACGGACGCCTTATGAAAGCCAGCGACTCCTCCCCCTGGGGGAGGAGAGGACCCACACCGTTTTACTAGCACAGAAGGGCAATAAGTGCTAAAGGAAAACAATTATACCCCAATCATTTCCGATTCTTTGACAGTCATGGGCCAAAATGGTCTTGAGGATGAAGGTTACAGAGCAGCAGAGGACAACTATGAACACTGACCAACGTGTTCACGGGACGCTTTGCTTAGAAACTGAACTGACAAACAGAAATATCAGGCACTAATTAAGACAGTGATGCTTAGAATATGAGTTGCTTTGTTAAGGAAAAAATGGTTTAAAAGCATTTTAGGAGATTAATAGGAATCCGCTTCACTGCTGCCAACATATGCCAGTGCATTTATAAAATATATGCTCTATAGCTGTAACTAATAACAATAAACTGAGGCTTTATGAAGAGCATGTCGGATCTCTGTTGGCTGAAACTACATTCCTGTTTATTGTGCAGGGTTAAAGTACAAGACAGCTGAGCTGTTGCCTCAACATATTTAGGTCTTTATTTGAGTCGGTGGTCGTGTATCAGAAGTGAGGCTGCTCTGGGGAAGCTTGAGCTTGGATCAACAGTAATCCTCCTAGCAACGGAGGTCACTTTCTAGTTATAGGAGGCAAAGGTTCCCTCTGCTGTTTTCAGCCCAACTTCCATTAGCAATCTGTTAGCCACAGTCCATTGAGAGGGAGGACTGGAGCACGAGCTCCTGGGAGCACACAAACATACAAAGACCCACACACATGCTCACGGCACAGACCTTGTTTGATGAAAAAGAACAATTAAAGGAGAAATGAGGGAGAATCATCAGGGGAAACGGCTGATGAAGACTTTATTGATTAAAGCAGCTCCACTGATCCAGCTCTCACTGTAGCAATTACGACCAGCCGCCTGCCGTTAGTTGGGGGTTTAAGACCACGATGTGAAAAACAGGAAGAGAGGAAGCATTTGGACTAATATTTACCCGAAAAAAACAACATTAAAACCGAATGTCCCTGACTCTCCATAAAATCATCTTTTTTTAATATAATTACATGATTTTTTGATTTCATAGTCTGCTATTTAATACCTTTTTTATCATACCAAACAGCTGCAGATTACTAATAAAAACAAGTAGAGGCACTATACATAATAGAGGCAAAATGGTAATGAATACACCTCTAGGGTCAAGGGAAAGGTGGTCGCTTGTCTGCTGGGTGGAGGGTAGTGTATGTTTACTGTGTAGGACCTGCTCCTCATTATCATAAATAATTCCTTGTCCCTTTTGTTTCACCACATTTACCAAAACCCTTGACTTGCATGTTATACACATGCAGCAGAGCAGGCTGGGATCTGCATACGACGGGTGCAGAATGACCTGCCGTCTTCCTCTTTAAAAAAAATAAATCACCAATGATTTATTCAAATCCCTGGTGAATAAAGCAATAAAGTCTAATGGGGGCACATCTGCATCTACATACCCACCACGGTGGCCGGTCGGATCATTTCCATACGTTTGTTTGCTCAGCTAAGACGCCTTTGTATTTGTGTTGAAATCAGACTGTTGTCTCTTCTTAGACCAAAGACACTGTCAGTCAATTGATGTATGTTGATTTATCAATGCAGTTGTTTCAATTGGAGACTCTCTCTCGTGCATGGGAGGCTTGAAACGGTGTCCTCTCTTAGCTCTTACCATAAATTATAGTAGTTTAAATGTAACAGCTGCATTCGAACAAGACGTCTCTTCATGAGAGGGAAGGGGTCACATCGTATTGTGTCACATGATGTCGCCATCGTGCACTGAAGAGAAAGTGAATGTGCTGGATTAGATTATGGGTCTTCATCGCTGTGGCCTAGATACCAAGTTCAAAGATCAGATGAGGTGACCTTGGGAGAACCTTCATCTAATTAGAAGAGAAAGGCCAAAATGTAATGAGAAATGTGACTTGGTGCTCGACGAACCGCATGAGGGTATTCACAAACAGATTAAGTAGTAAACTAACATGAACACAATGGTGATTTTATATTGCGAAACTGAAATACATAAAAACACTAATTACCAGAGGTACTTAAAAATACAGTCAGGGAATACTGTCAACACACTGTATGTTCATGGTAAAAATATATGAGCAGAGACTTTCTGGCTCTTTTTTACTGAATGCTATATTGAAGACATACATCTACATTAGCACCTCTTACTTTATTCAAAAGTGAAAGCCATGCATTCAAATATCGTTAAAATAAATATTGTGAGTTACACTTAGTGGTCTTCTGGAAAATTTTACATGTACAGGAAAAAATAACAGCCTCTGTTAAGAATGTCTGCTATAAAATATATTGCAAGTGTGTATAATCACCTCACTCAAATAGATATTGCTTTAGAAAAATGCTTTTTCTGACAAATTAAAAACGAATAACATATATATGTACATTAAAACCAAAACTACCAAACTCATGCTGATAATTTACCAAAGCAGAACTAAAGAAGAAGAAATGTTCAGGCTGGGGAAGGATGAAAAGATACCAGTCCTGCCAGTAACATCTTCCATTACCACTGTGTGCTCATTCTGCAGCTCACTAACTACAGCCACACAGTTTCACAACCGAGGGGACCATTTGGCAAGGGCACAGAAACAAAAAAGAGATAATAGTCAATGGAGAAATATAAAGGGACAAACACAATCTGTTTCTGCACTAGATGGAGATGAATGGGGCATAATCCATTGCCTTCCATCACACCTACCCAGCCTGCACCGTGGCGGCTCCACCGCTAACCACAATGATGATTAATCCTACACCCACTATTTATATTTCCTAATTGTAATTAGCACGAATTATCAATTATGGTTAGTGCCTAATTGCCCTTCATAAAGACAGCTCCCCAGGTTTAAACGAGTCCATTTAAATAATGTAACTAATAGCTCTTGCCTTTGCGTTGCGGATACATCTTCATTGTTCCACGCGTGAACCGTGATGGTTGCTCGTAATTTAACAGGGCAATCGAGAGAAGGAGTGCAGGTGGCACTACGGGACTAATTATTGTTAATGAATTATGATGTGACCTTCTCAGAACAATGGCTAATCAATGCTCACGTTGAGTGACAGTGCACTCTCTGCAGAAGCCAGGGATCACAGAGCCATTACTAGCATAGCAGGCCTCAGCCCTGTGGAAAACAGGCAGCGGCACCTCTTTCTCTCTGTTTACTCTTGGTTTCTCACAATATCGACGCTCTCCTTTACCCTCACCTCCCTGTGGTTGCTTTTGCTATTTTTGTGAGGAGAAGACAGGCAAAATATCTGTGTAGCCTAATTTACAGGAAAACTTAAGGTCTAGCCAGGTCATTAGGCCGAGATAGCTTAGCGTCTTACCCAGTCCTTGTGCCCTCAGAACGCAGAAATGCTACTGTGTCACCTGAGTATTTTTCACAGTGTAATCCTTATTATTCATATTTAGTGTTTTTTATAATATCTCATCAGTGCTCTCTGCTGTTATACAATCAAAAGTGAGCCCAAGCTTAAGGAATGGAAATCAGATCAAATGCTCTGATCATTTGGTCCATCACCCACAGCTATCTCACGACTGAGGATCATGGTTCCCATTGATTTCTGAATCCATGTTTACCTGCAAAGCCATGTGAATGCCTAAGGAAACTAATGCATATGTGTGTGTGTGTGTGTTTTTTATGAGATACGACACAGCACAAATCACTGTTTACCTTTTGCAGTCCACACAACAATGACATGGGAGCAGAACATGACTGCAGCTTTGCCTTCCGTTTCTCACAGGACTGTATTTTGAGTTTTAGTTTTAAAGGAGCACAATACACATGCGGGAAAAACATTAAATATTAAGTAACATCTTGACAATCAGGTAGAAATTAAGATTTTATTTTTGCACATATACATCCAGCTATATGGAACAAGACGTTAGAAGATACACTTTGAACTGAACATCTCTGGCCATGTGTGTTGGAAAGTTTGCACACTTTGCCGACATGACCACTGTGTGCCGGTTGTTAGTTGTCAACATCAGCATTTGAACTGACCTTTACCTTGTTGTGACAGGGGCGCAGTATGACTGACAGTGTCCCTCAGCATAATTTACCCCCAGCCCACATCACCCTCCATCTCCTCTGTGATGCAGTTGACCCCTTTACAAATCACCCTCAACTTTACACATCTGCTGCCTGTCAGCATCTGCCAGGCGCACTCACCCGTTCCGCCCATAATGAAAAACTCTCATTACTCGCCTCCACCCAACAGGTATACAGGCCGTTAGGACAATTACTGGGCAATGCCACTGACCTTGTTGTTAGAGAGAGTCAAACAAACACGGGGTCTAACTGAAAGGAGGCCGGGCGGCAAAACCCCTAAGCATGCAGTGCAGACGGGAGAGTTGGCCAAATAAGGGAAGCTTCATGCAGGTTAACGGAGGTTGTACTGTATTGATCTACAGTGGCAAACATCAATGCCAACTCAGTGCAGTCACTAAGTAAAAACATAGATAGTAGCTCAAATATGGTGTTAAACACAGCAGTCAAATGAGCAAACCTTGTGGAAAATCTTCCACGTAATACCTTAGGTTATGAGCTTTATTTCATGTAAGCACAGTATGAAAATAAACCTGCAAAGACTAAAGCTTTGTATGATTTGTAATGCATCAGTTATCATTTAGTATTCTTAGTTTTTTTGTCAAAGGCACATTGATCACTTGCCCAAAAAAAGCTACTGTACGATATCATCAACCCTAGATTATACATAGTAAGCGAGCGGATGTTGTAAAAGGGATGATGTTGATTTGGTAAAATAAAAAATTAAAATAAAAGAGGTCTCTGCAAGTTGGTACTTGTATGGTACTGAAATTAATGCAGACAAAGAGGAAGGTAATCTATCTAGTTTGGTATTCTTTAGGAACAGAATAATAATGAGAAATATAAATTTATGGCCCAAAACATGCAAAACTATTCGTACGCTCTTCAGTGATGCGACTGTATCTTAGAAACCACAACAACTACAAAGTTTAGGAATCTGGCATGGAGGATCTAACAGCCTCACCCAGCGATTCTCCAGACACTCGCTGAGCCTTTGTTTGAGTCCTGTTTACAGAGAGTTGGGGAGGACTTTAGAGAACACAATAGACACTACAGTCTCTGACTAAAACCTCAACTCATAATGCGGCTCCTGCCATTAGACAAATTATCTGATGTTTAGCAGACTGGGGGCAGCCTCCCTGCGAAGTGATGACTTTATTGACCCTTGAAGGGGGTCTTGGATGGAAGTGTGTCTCTCTGACTCCCTGCGGAGGAACGCTCATCCTCTCTGAAGTCTTGCTCCGGCCCGTACAGACTCGGAGCTGAGCCAACTGCTGTTCCCGCTGCTGTTCCCGCTCTCTGAAGTCTACCTGAGGGCCCCTTTGCCCTGGGGGGCTCGTCCCTTTGTCCCACTGACCCACAGAAACAGATGTCCAGCCACTGGGCTTTCTCGTAGGAAGTTGTAAACCTCCAGTGTGCAGTGGGCTCTATTCATATGGAGGGTCTACAGTAATGGCCGTGCAAGTGCCATACACATGCAAATGCGGACACGCAGACACCCTGTAGGGGCGGCTTTAACAAATGTTTGACTATGTAACTACTGCAGACCATGCCTGTGCACCAGACTATGACTGGGTAGCAATGAAACCTCCATGTAGCTGAGTGATCACCCTAAACTATGTAAGTAACACAGGAAGTTGTGCAGGGAGGAATTTCAGAGACCTTTTAACAGTTTGTAAACATGATCGGATCCCCCATGTCACTACCACCAGACAGAACTGCAGACAGAGAAACAGCATCTGTCTCATCCACACACAATGTGGACCTCACAGGCTTAGATGGTAAAATATGTTAATATGTTAAAAGAGTATCACCGAATCACAGCTATGCTTAGAAGAAATATATTCTCCTACAAAAATACAAATGACTATTATTAAATTATAGCAAAAGCATTCACTCAAAATGAATGTTGTTTATAGGCTGAGGAGTTATAGGAAGCTCTCTTACTAGCTGGTTTGGCCTTCCAGTTTCCAAAATGACTGGCTGTAGCCATCAGGTTTTATCTGTATCGGACACCTGCTGAGAATATTGATCCTGCGCTGGTTTCACCATTTTAGCCATCACCAGGCATCAAGCTTTAAACAACCCTGTGTCACTTTATATTGAATACTAATAGCAAAGACGAGGGAGCCGATTGATTGTGAATATAAATCTATCACCTTAGGTGAGAAAACAATCTGCCTTATTCATTTTATGCCTGCAATTTAGCTTTAAATGCTTAAAATAAGCATCTAGAATAGAGATTTGTCACAGATCCTTTTAGTCCATCCAACACACACACACACTAATTAAATTTTCTCTCATAAGCAAGTAAGTTACTGTCATTTTGTCACTATATGAATTCAAGCAAGCAACTAAACCATTTTCTGTTTTTTCAGTCATTAAATTAAAGTTGCTGTAAAGTGTTGTAGTGAAAACGGTACTGGAAATGCATTACAGGAAATATTATCATCACTGTTTCATGAAACAACTGTAACAAAGATGTAACATGTATAACAGGAGACACCTGCAGTTATCACTAAGCAAACAAGCTATAGGAAAGAGGATGCTATAACCATAAGTTACCTTCAGTATATCAAGTTTTTAAATCAATCCAATTTAAGCTGCTGAAGCATTTTCAATGTTACTGAAACACAATATCTGCATTATATCCGGAACTCTCATCATAGGTGTGTTCCTGATTAGTATATAAACACTTATATATCACCGGGATACGTTATAATTGACTTCTTATCTGTGCTTATAGCTGATGCCTCCGATATTGACACCGTTAAATTGAGAGAGCGGCATTTCAATACGTTTCGCATTTCAAAATGATGTAATATTTTTTCACTGATAAGAGTCAAGGCTCTCTGAGTTTATAAGCAGAAACATTTTGGTTTCGATTAAGAGAATGTTTTCCTCAGCTAAAGGGACACGACAATCTCCTCCCTGATAGTAACGTCTCCTAAAGAGTCCAATTTGGGAAGACAGGGCGATCCTTGATACGGATCAAGTGCCATCTGTGCCCAATTTACTTTCACGTTGTGGATTATTGAATTTAATTATATGGGTGATTATCGACGAATGCTTTAAGCCCATTAGGTGGTCGTGTGAAACACTAATAGTGTTTGTGTCACGTGGGACTGGGGGGGGGGGCAGACGGTTTAAAGACTGCGCTCCGGTCATCTCATTCACGCTGCAAGACTGACAGACAGAAGCAGAGGAGCGAAGTCCACACACCGAGGGGTCATCGCCACTTATCCGGTTTGATGAAGCTTGAAGACAAGAAGGCTAAACTATGAAAAGTTCCACTCCACGCGCGTAATTACGCACGCCAGTCCGTTTCCTCCTTTTAAAGGTGTTTCTCGAGAAAGGATGCTGGACCCCGAGGACTGTGGAGTGACAATGACGTCCAGTCATAAGATTTCCTTTTCTATTATTGATATATTGGATCCGAACAAATTCAACAGCAAAAGGGGAAGCGAACTTTCCGTCGTCACGGAGAAGTTCCCTGTGCCACACGAAGAGGGAACAAGTTTAGAGTCGGACAGCACAGCAGACGGAGACTTCAGAGTTGAACGCACGAAAGCAGGTAGAGAAAACAGACAATTTTAGATTATTCCTCTAGATCAAACGTTTACGTGTAATTTTTTTTGCATATGCCAGTTATTTCAAAACATACAGCCTTATCACAAATACGGAACCATATACTGTCATATCTACAAAGACTTTAAAAGAAGAGCATGCATACAATACATCCTTAGTATTATTACGATTAAAAAAACTTTTTTTGCTTTGGGTCTAGACTAAACACCAGCAAGTGAGACGCTATTTTCTATCAGATTTATTGTCATCTCTGTGTGACCTTCCCTTAATTTCCAAGGCTGCGTTTCCTTTCAAGGAAGCCACAAAGGCTTGCTCCCAGAGCCCCAGCGTGTGATTGGCACTGGGACAGGCAGGCTAGATAATTGTTTAAATCGTCCCATTGAGGATGCCTCTGCGCGCTGTGATCGATATCCCATTACTGCATCCTGCATATCTCCCTCCAGCACCTTGCAGGTACAAACTTCACACCCCATCCATGTCTGATCCTAAATATCGTTCGATTAAAACTTCCCTTTAAATAGATGACATTTATCGATCCAACTGCAAATATGAAACTCCATTAGCACGTCGCGGTTGAGGTGGCCGAGCTGGATTTGGACGGGATTTCTTTCCGCAACATGACATTTGAGGCACTGTGTGGTTTATAAATTATTTAAGGATTAGTGACCAAGTCTCCCCCTCTCCTCTGAATCTGCGCCGTTACGCTTCAGCGACCTCATGATCCACATCAAATGCTTTACAGATGTAAACTTCAGGCCCTCTGTGTTTGGTATTTAAACTGCGGTTAAAGCAGGACAAAGTGGAACGCCTTTGCACAATGGAGATTCATTTCTTAGGTGTGGGCCTTCAGCTTTGACGTTTGACACGTGGCTTCTGTCTTATCAGGAGCTGTCCCTTCAGCACCATGGCCAATTTAGCCCATTAAACCAGCTTATAACTCAAAACACAGACCCTCTAATTTTTTGAGATTCTTATTGAATCGTGTCAATCACCTTAATTAAAAATACAGTCAACTAATTAAGTTATATTTTGAAGAACCACCAGGGACGCCAGGTCTTGACGTCCAACATTATTGTCACTAAATAACTAAATGTTTCCACCCTCAAAAAAGATTTTGCACATTACTTGAAGATGGATAGGGCTTACTTGCCCCAACGACTGGAACAATAATTCATATTAATAATCTAGCAACTCCTTACACTATCCGTTATATGCTAAATTTGCTGCAGAGGTTTTGCAGGATGTGCACTAACTCTTTTTTTATTATTTACAGAGGAAGAGACAGGAGATGAACCCTTTGCATCCTCCATGCATCATGCGGTTGTTGCTGACCCCCTTCTGCTTTCCCCACCGACTGAAACAGAGCCATGTCTCACCGGGGAGCAGGATGAGGGAGAGGCAGCAGCCACCCAGGATCCCTCCCCGCATAAGCGGCGGCGCCCGGACCAGGCCTGCGCTAAACCACGGCGCGCCAGAACAGCGTTCACTTACGAGCAACTGGTGTCTCTGGAAAACAAGTTCCGCTCAACTCGGTACCTGTCTGTGTGCGAGAGACTAAACCTGGCCTTGTCCTTGAGTCTGACTGAAACCCAGGTGAAAATCTGGTTCCAGAACAGGAGGACCAAATGGAAAAAGCAGAACCCCGGGGCGGACAGCACCTTGCAGCCTGGCTCCAACTCCCTGGTCAGTCCAAACCCTCCCACCTGTGGGGCAAGCCCCGCCAGCTTCCACCAAACTTTCCCCAGCTTCAGCTCTGGTAATGTGATCTTCCACACGGCTGGTGGTGTTCCGCTTTCATCCACTGGAGGGCTGTTGCATCCCTTCATGTCCAGTGGTTTCATCCAGCCGACTTATTTTAATCCACATCTATGAGAGAAGCCCAGACGGACATGCTGCTGCTGGGTATATTGTTGGGGCAAATCTTTAAAGGAACAAAATAACTATTCAAGAGTGAAGTTTTACTGCCCAGAATCATTGTAACTGTTGCATTAATGCGATATTATGTTCTACTAACTGAGGAGAAAAGGAGGCCCCTGCTTTGTCACAGCTTTTGCCATCTCTCATTACCCTTTCCTCAATGGGGTTACCTTTGAAAGGAAATTAAAGAAATTCCAGAAGAAACTTAAAAATAGTATGTTATGTTATCTTTAATCATTTGTCATGAAACATTTCCAAAATTTGAACATCATAACAAAAGACCAAATCTGTGACGGAGCCCAACACTTGTTCAAACATTCATACTCCTTTATAGCTCTGTGAAAAGACTGCACCACCGTGCACTGATTGTCTGTCATCGTGTTTTGCTGAAGCACCTGCTCACGCTGTAAATTTGACAGCTCGTACAGTTTCATTTTCAGCATCGTTGTTTTACATCTCAAACTGTGGCATATTGCAACCTTCCGATAACCAGCTGTATGTCTACCTCTCAATGGCTTGCACAGCTCTCGCCCGTTGCCATTTATACAACATTATCCGTGTAACTTAATTAAAAAAAACATAAAACATCTGTGTGTGGCTTGTGTAAAAATACTTCAAATGAGAATGAATTGCAGGACATTTTGCATCCCACTTACCATTAATTTGGCAAAATGTGGCATCAGTAATAGGTTTGTAATAGTGGTAGATCATGTCCTTGTTAAAAGGCCAGAAAGGCTGCTGTCTCCTGGGCAACATGGTGCAATAAGAGGGATCTTAATTACTTTATGACCAGAGACTGAAGCATCTAAACCAAATATGTTCTACACATTGGTGGAAAGCAATTAAGTGCATTTCCCCAGGTAAAAAAATGTAGCTCCTTGTAAACTACTCGAGTATTTACATTTTAAGTATACATTTGTACTCATTACTACATTTAAGCTGTGTCTAATGGCTTTATTAATGGATGATAAATCAATTGCTAATGCTTTATAGATCAGGTGTCATTAATAAGAATAACTTTTGGGTTGCCAGGTTGTGGAAGATTCTCCTCCAGCAGAACATTTTGCTTTGTCCCTTTTTTAGGTTTTTAGTTTCTAAACCTGCAATAGCTGAATTGTTTGGCCACCTGGGGGCAGCAGAAACAAGCATTGAACGCAGCATTCACATATCAGACCTTATATGATGAACTTGTAAGTAAACAGTTGCCTAATTACTGATCCATAGTCAGCTTTTACACCACAACATCTGGAACAACATCAAAAGAATTATTAACCTATTAACATTTATAGCTACAGACTTGATGGATTATCAAAAGAAGCCTTTATGAAGAATTTCATACTATCTATAATTGCAGGTGACTGACCAACTGTCACTGACAACTTTTAGAAATTGAAAAATCCGTGACCATTTATTAATGAATTAACCTTCTCAAAAATTGAGAAATTACAGAGCAAAGTGTCATGCTGGAGGAGAATTTTCTACATCCTGAAAAGCCAAAAGTTCTTCTTATTAAGAGCCCATAACGGATCTATGAAGCATTAGTACGTCATTTATTAACCATTACTAAAGCCATTAAGTGTATTTTACAAACCCTTTATAAATAGTGCCAAATTAGAAAGTGTCATGAACATACTGTATGGTCAATAATATAAAGAGGCAGATTAATGAGCTGAGTTAAGAGCTACTTTTTAATACTTAAAATACTTACAGAAGTACTAGCTGTACGTTTTGCGGCTAGTACTTCTGTATTTTAACTCATGTAAACTTCTGAATTTAGGACTTTTACTTGAATGCTTCACTCTGAATACTACTTCCACCACTAGTTATACTACAGTCCACAACCTTCACTTTCATAACACAACCACACAGTGTCACCATTTCCTTTCTTTCTTTTTACATAATCTCAGTTTAAATGCAGACATGATTGACAGAAGAGCCTCTATTTATTGGAATTCATGATATTGTATCATCAGTGTCTTGTGATTTAAGATTTGTTCATCTATTTTCACGTATTTTCTATGGTTTATAAACTTTTTATGGTATATTTGTTGCTTTTATTTTATTTTAGCAATTTTATTTCAATAAAGTCATTTCATTATGTGTTTTTTGAACCTTGACTTCATATTCTAATTTATTGGAAGCAATTTTCAGTAGGGCATGTGTGCACACATGGCATTTACAAAGAGATAGATTAGAAAAATAGAGCCATGCAATCACAGTTCATTGGAAACCTGTGAATTCAGAGCACTACTGGTGTAATTGCTGTTAGATTCTATTACACTCCTTTTACCTCCTTTTCAATGTGTAGCAGCTGTGCATGACAGACAACAACAGGACAGACAAAAGAAGGGCAGACAGCAGCTATAGGTCACCAGGATGATCTGTGCAGTCCTATAGCAGAGGACTGGGAGGGGAGACCCACTGTCAAGCCAGTTTCATTAGTTGACATCTTTCAAGGGTGTGTTGTGCGTACTTTGATCTACAATACACTAGTTGAATAAGAGGCTTGTCTATATCCGCAGACAGCGAGTGTGCTGCTGGGGGAAGAGACAGGTGGAGAGCAGACTGAGAATGGCTATAGGCAATTTTCCTCCTGATATCAGTTTGTAGTTTGAGGTTTGACAAGCATCCTTCAATTAGATGGGATTTTGTCACTGCTGTCATAGCCTGGCCAGTGTCAACCTGTTGCTGAGGTGCTGGTGTTAGTGTAGCTTCAATATTAGCTTTTCTACCTCTGTCACATACCTTTTGCAAATGCTTACAAACATGCACAAAACACATTAAATACAAAAAAATTGGCATCCTTAGACTGGTGCATATGAATGTCCCCTGCTTTTTTTCAGTGATATTTTTCATTCCAACAAGAACTGGCATGCAGCCGGAGAATTTGACAGTTTTGATCAATACTCTGGGAAACACAGCATGAGGAACCCATCCCGTATTTTGGCTTGAGGCAACTGTATGACAACGTGATGAATATTTTTGCAAGTTATCTGAAGGGGGTATTTAGGTCTGGGCGAAGAGGGCGCATGTTAAAAATTCATGTTGGAGAATGCTCTGGGACAAGGTCAGATGTTAACACTGCTTTCATGTCTGTGTGTGTAGATGTGTGTGCGGTGGTATGAGGACCAAATTACTCCACAGCCTCTGTTGCTGTACTTATCTTTTCCAGAGAAACGAGTAGGAGTTGAATGAATAAAATGGAGCTGAGAATTTCCTAGTGTGTGTGTGTGTGCGTGTGTGTGTGCGTGTGCACGTGCTATCTTCAGCCGTGGTGGTCCGCAGGGAGCGGCATCGTTTCCACTGAGGCTCATGGGTCAGATGTGAAGAGAGGGGTATAGATATAGGAAGAGAGAAAGAAAGAGGTTTCCACAGTACAACATTGTGGGAGATACATAAGCTACGTAGACACTGACAATTTCTCATTCATTCTAATAATTGAACACATTAAACATCAACACATCTAACATTTTTGTTTATCTTGATATTACTCACTCACATTAATTAGATTTTAGCCCTTGACTCAGCTACATGAAAATAGACTTTCATGCTGAATTAATCCTGGAAAGGTCCTGAGTGGACCTAATGGATTGCTTGTCTTAATTTTATCTAGAACATCTTGAAGCATCGTGCGTTTTGTTTTGAGTCATATATATGTGTGTCCACCTGATGAACGCAGGTCCAGTATTCTTTTACAGCTTTTGGTCCCCTGAGAAAAATATCTGTCTCTTTATCTGCTAAATGCTCCAGTGTGTTCATTGGTCGATAACTTCAGCCTCAATTCCACTGCATGGTTCGACTCAACTCAACTCCCCTTTTTTCGTCTGTTTCGTTTTCCAAGCCAATATAACAGACACTGTTATAGTTTAAAGATTAGAATTTCACTAGGAGCTCATTATCTGTAATATCTTTACAGTGTTTTTCATTGGTGAACAAACGTCCACTCCTGAAGACGGCCTCAGGTTTTTACTATTATTGTTAAACTGAAGCCAATTATCTGGCTCTTGCAAATTGAATTACATCTTACCACCCCCACCAACTTTATGAATCATGGGGTGTAATATAATAGGATCAAGTACTTTTTCAAACATAATAGGCCAATTGTATCTGTTCATCTGTTGGTTACATTACTGCCTCTGTGCAGGCAAAGAAAATCGGAATAAAAGGAAATCAAAAGCTGGAGAGTTTGCGGACAGCCATGCTTTTTGCTTGACAGCTCTCTCAGATGCTTTGTATTTCAACTGCATCCTTCAGCGCAGCGGGGACCACAGCCAAGGCAGGAGGAGATAAAACTGATTTCTTCAGTACCAAGCGGCAGTCAGCTTTTAATGGTGTTTTAATCAGTAGAGTATGAAAGTCAGATTGAGGTTTAAAGGTGGGGGGCGAGTCCGCAGAGCTTTAGGGTCCGGCCCACTTGTTTGGGAATTCAGAAGTGAGCTGTGCTGTCCGACATCATCTCTAGGTCTGTGGAATTCATAACAACAGCACCATTACCAAGGACAAGATTTGTCGAAAATCTTTGCATAATTGCTTACTACATGCAGAATATTTACTTTATGATTGTAACACCAGCTGTTTCATTTCAGTTAAATTCTGACTAAGTCTTCGAAGCTGAAACACAAATTACTCAGACTTCAGACAGCTACTGTGCCTTCGAAGGAAGAGAATTGCCAAAAACTTAAAAATCCAAACGCTCCCTTCTGTTTGCCCGCGGTCTGCCATCATTTAAGCTGTCCTCTCCAGCTGTTACCAGCCATTAGGAAACAATTAAATCTCCAAGTGTTACAAGTAAGTAAGCGTCGTCTTTTCTATATTCACAATTAAAGTTTCCTTTTGGCGTAAACGAATGAGTTTTGTCTTTGGATTTGCCTGAGGGAGCACAGTGTGTTCTCATGTTTCTCATTCAGTTTGGCTTTGCCCTCCTTTATTGATTCGTTCCTTCTATGATAAACAATGTGGTTTTGACTTGCGATAGCGGAAAAGTTCTCTTTGAGAGGCAGAAAATTCAAAGCAGCAAAACAATTAAAGGAGCCCAATTGAAAAATAAAATTAGGATTTAGAGTGAGTGTTCGGACCTGATCTGACTCATTGGGAAATATTTGGATAACTTCCCAGTTGGGGCTTTGCTAAAGACTGTCTGGAAATGGCATGGCAGCATGTGAGCGACGTTTTGGATAAATCTGAAATCTCTGGCAGGCAACATCGATTAAGCTCGCCTGGTCCATCTTTTCCCCTCCCTCACAAATCTGTTAACTCTGTGTTCTAATCTTTGCACACGGGCCAGCGTAGACACGCTGATGTGATTACAAGACTACTGGCACAAGAGTCAAGCAATGGATGAAAACAGATTTTCCAAGGAAAAGGCTTCCAGACTGGAATCAATTCGTGTTTCCGATCATCACTCTTAATAGAAGTTGTTTTCGACTCACATAAAATTGGGCCCTTTAGTAGAAAATTAGCCCTGTCTCATAAAAATGACGTTCCCATACAGCAAAACTGCGTTGTGTATCATGTTGTGAGGGAAACTTAGTTCGTTGTGGATCACGTTTGTTTTTGACATATCACAAATAACTTTCAAATCCGTAAGTCTGCACAGGGAGGAGGTTGCGGTGGAAGCAGGGTAAACAAACAGGACTGAGCCTGCTGTTTGTGTCCAGTGTGAACCAAGTACTGCCTAAACAAAACCAAGTTGAGGTTTTGTTGCCTAAACCTAACCAGGTTCTTTGGTTGCGTTTTAGTTTTGTTTCAATTTTGTAGTCATTCTAAGCCAAAAGATGATATTTTTTTTATAAAATGCAAAATTTTATAAAAATTTTTTGTTTGTTTTTCAATTTACAACATTAGTCACGTGTTTTAAACTGTTTGAATATGCAACTGTAATCCAGACAGGGTTGGACATTGACAGAGAGGTCATTAGTTAAATCTTCTAATAATCCTCACATTTAAAAAAAAGTTCTACTTCGGTGATACTTTTTGGATGAAGTCTTATGTAATCGTTTTCAGAGACATTAAATATAAAAAATGTTTAATATCCTAATATTTAGAATATAGATATTCAAGAAAAATCTGGGTATTGAAGTACCATCCATCAATGCATCAATAGTGAAAAGTCCTGCAATAATCTGGGAAATTTACTCTCTCTGACAATCTCTGTTTAATATTCCCTTCACCTCTCCTCTCCCCAAACACTGCAGCTTTACCAGATGTGTTGCTTCACTCATCTGATGCATTCAAAGGTCAGCTGTGCTAATAACACAGAAGAGGACAGAGCGCTATTAATTACAGTCTGTCTCAAAGTCAACGACCGCAGTGCTGGAAAAGAGTTTGTCCTCCCTTGCGCACACTCTCATTGGAGGACATTATCTCGGTCACTGACTGAACTAATGGCAGTGTAATGAACTCGGTTGCTGCTGTTAGATTTGGAAAATAAATGCAACAGTCTGTCTTCCTTTCACTACTTATGTACAGATTCTCATTCAGCAGTTAAGAGAGCTAAGCCTCTGTTTGCTGTCGAAATCCGTATAAACACTCCAAGGTGATCATCCATATATCGACTCATTAAGAAAGTTACAGATGGAAGCAGCGTGCAGACAATTTTTTTCTTCTTATTTTTTTAATGAGCTTTGCTTTTCTACAAGGATATCAAATTACAGTATGACAAAAATATGTTTTACCTCATGAAGTGCTTATGCACACCTTTCATTTTTATTTTTGAGATGACAGAAAAAGCCTGCAGGCCTGTGTTGTGTGTTGTAATTAATTAGATTCCATAATGTATGAGGGTGCATGTCTTCAAATGTTGAAGGAAAAAGGGACTGAAAGTAAGTAAAAGCAAAAAGAGACTAGTGTTACAAAATTCCTAGTTTAAAAGGTGAGTGTTGCACTGCAAGAACTGATTTAGTTTTTTGCCCCTTTGCGGGCAGCGGGAACAAGTTGTGAACTAAACATTGACATGTCCTCGCTCTTAATATAGAGTACTTGTTACTAATTTATCCATCCAACACTATATTTGCCAGGTCGGTAACATGGTGTCAACCTGGCGAATATAATTCCAACATTCACTCTCTTTTAGCTCTTTTTTGGTCTCTACCATCTGCTGAGGGAAGTATCTGGCTTTTTAATGTGGTGAGAGTGAACCAATGCAGTAAAGTTGCGGGTCTGAAATCTAAACAATGAGCTGAAACTCACTATAAAGCTCCGCAAAGGCCGGGGGGGAGCCTTACTACCACGGCCATTCTAGCAAAGTCTGTGAGGCTGCAGTTAAACTGAGCGGTGCTTTTGAGCAAAATGTTTCAATTATAAGCAGTTATAATTAATTCAGACGGTTAGCAAAGTACGCCTGAGGAAATGGGAATGTTATTAGTTTTGCAGGTATTTGGTCATAAACCAAGCGCACGTTTGACCCGATGATGGTGCTAAATGCAAAGTTAAGGTCACTAATGTTGTTAAATTCATCCTTTGGGGACATGAATGTGTGAACTCTATTGAAATCCATTCAATATGTGTTGCACTATCTCAGTCTGAACCATGGTGGTGGGCCGACAACATTCCCACCCCTAGAGTGATAACATCCTTTAATTGTGTGTTTGAAAGCACATCTGATGTATTCAAACTGATCAAAACTGATTCAGGTGATTGTGGGGAATTCAATCTATTAGACTTCATTCACACAGCACACACAGCTTGTGCATCTCTGTGAGATGTGAATAAATCACAATCAATTTCGTAGGAATTAGCAGCAATTAGGCTCAGAGTCTCATGCATATGGATATGCTCTGAAGGGGAGGCAGTTATTCAAATGAGACTTTATCTTCATAAAGCAGTGTCAGTTTTCCCATATGCAGACGCTTTCACTTGTTAAAAATGAACCATCTCACCTCTTTAAGGTTAACCTCAAGAGTCTTGAGGTGGCAAATGGTGAACAGCAAAACATGCCCACACATTTTTGATCAGAATAAATGGGACAAACATGTGGTCTGTATTTTATGAACTAAGAGATTAATTCCATTGTCCCACATTCGTGTGGACCAGCAGTTCAGTTTTGTTTCCACAGGGCTTGTGGTTTTATCATTAGGCCAAATGTGCCATTGTGAAACATCCACATTTCCACTCAGAATGAGTCATCATGACTACTAAGACAATCATCTGTGTGCACATGACAGTTCTGGTAATAATGAGATATGGCGTAGGTATTACATAACCAAAAAATGACTGATTGCACAATATTGAACAGGTTGTCCTTAAAGGTGCTGAATTCAAAATTCAGAGCATATCTATATTTGAAGGGATCGCCTCCACACAGCTCTCAACATGGGGACGGCTGAGCAGGTGGCTTGGAGCTAACGGTGCTAACAGCGCAAACAGCAGCAAAAGTGCTGACAAAGAGTCTTTACCTCAGGTGGAACCACAAAGGGAGAGCGACTTCTTGTCAGGTAGACATTACGCCACATTACGCCACTTTATCTTTAAATAGCGAATCGTTTTCTTTTGCTAAAATAATGCTCTGAATTTTGAAAGAGAGAACCTTTAAGAATGAAAGTCCAGTTTAGAAATGAGCTTCAAAGACACCTCTTCTCCAAATTGCTCCAGGCCAATACAATGTTTTCTTTTGATACTCATTTTTGTTTCATACTGGACAAAGGTTGAACATTTAAACTGCATTAAATAACAACATGGGGCCTTATTTCAAAGCTTGAGTGCTGCTATTTAAAGAGTCTGGTTCGTCCATAAAAATAAAACTGCTGCGATGCAGCCAAATCAAATGAAATGGACCATTTACAGTAAATGGCGTGCATGTTATGGTACACAGCTACATGGAGCTTCATGAGGACACTGGGGCATTGTTCATCAGAATTTGGTCTAAAACACTATAATACAGTAGCTTTAATAAGATGATTTGAAACAATGAATCAAAAGGAGAAATAAAACATAACTGCATTATATGTCACACATTTTAATCCAGGGGTAGTTGCTTTTTTTGGATTATTCTATTCCATCAAACCTTTGAGCATTTCCCTAATCAGGATCACTTCTAGAAGCTGGCAGATGCAGCCTGCAGATCTATTGATTTGCTTTGTATGTGATTTTATGAGCATTTCGAGGTTGATATGAAGATAAGATTGGTTCTGCTGCCTTGATTCCTTCGCTGCTACACACGTGCACCTCCCCTCTCTCCTCACTCCGTGCCAGCTGGAGACTCCGGAAAGTCTCGCGCATTTCCGAGTCAAAATCCAGCTGGCGTTAGTCAGCATGAACACCGTTCATTCTGAGAATATACAGTCGCATTTATTTCACTTATCGTTTCATACAGACGCCCGTCAGGTGGATTTCATCGCCTTGATTGGTGTTCATCATGGCTCGTGAGCGGCTACACAAGAGGCGCGTGGACTAAACTCAACTCTAATGTGAGTACCTTTGTAAGAATATATATATATTTTTAAATGATGAAAGGGGATTTAGAACGATTTCGTGTTTTTCTAATGGCTTTTTTTGTTAAATTATTTAAAAGTTAATTATCCTCATGCTAAAAATTGTTGCGTATTTTTTTCACCTTGAATCTCAACAGAAACGTTCTGGTAATCTGTTGTCAGACAGCTTGACAGCAGAGTAGTATATGTGTCTATGAATAGACAGCCTGTATATGCAACACCCCAGAATAGTCTAAACAGCCTGAAATATTAGGACAGACACATATATGTATAACCAAAACAATGTTACACCTTCTTTAATAAGTGTCCAGAAATGAGCTATAAAGTTCCACAAAACGATGTGTTTAAGACTTTGTGCTTGAAAATCAACATCCTTCTGGTTACATTTTGTCCCTCACTGAACAGCTGCAAAACATCTCAGTTTCATGTCAAGGGGGGGGGGGGGGGGGTACTCTTGGTCTCCCAGACTGAAAACAGGGTTGTGTTATGAGTCAGAGATAAACAGATAAACCACTGTAAACATTTGTACACACGCTTCCAATGTCTTTCGCTTATCTTGTAATTATTATTTTATTTATTGTAACGCTCTGTCAACATCTGACTATTTGCCATATTTTCTTTGGATAATTCCTTCTATTATGCCAAACTGTTTCTGTCATGCATCCCAGCAAACAAGCCATGAAGTGATTGTGTTTTTGGTTAAAGTCTGGGGTGAGGTCCGTTGATGTGTGAGTTGTTTGCATGCTCAGCATTTTGGTTTGGCATTTAGTTCACCCCCCCTATGCTTTCCCCATTCTAGTCTATTAAAGGGGCTGTAGGGCGGTCGGACGGTCCCGACAGACGGAGGCAGATGACCTTTGGACAAACCGGCCTTTGTGGACGTTCAGTGCAGCTCGCGAATCACTAAAGTTGTATTTCACTGCTAATTGGAGGGGGATAGAGTTGGAGTGCGAGAGAAGGAGGAAATAGATGTGGTGACAGTTTGCAGTATCTCTCCAGCCTCCACAACTCTGCACACACCCAAGCTAAACCTCATTCCTGCTGCTGCGCCCAGCCACGCAGTCTGTCAGGTCTACTGGGCAGGAAGGTTTTCGGTTGCCCCTCCGAGTTTGTGGAACAAATATCTGGCTGGAGCTGCTGGGATGTCAAAGCCATGCTTAACTCAATAAGTTCAAGTTTATCGTCATATACATTCAAAAGTACAGTTGTACATACAA
>NW_022280033.1:6707839-6835507 GCF_004355925.1 Anarrhichthys ocellatus | reverse complement strand
TGCATTTTCTGAACATCACAACGTTGCGAGTAAGTCTTACAACAACTTCACACTGTGCTTCCTTGGGTCCTGAGCAATACACCTGCCCTGACATGGTTGTGTCACACACCCAAGTCGAGGCCACCCACTGTGAGAAACACCGGTGAAATACAATTCTGGGAAATGAGGGAACATTAGCAACACTTTTTGCGTAGACTCACTTGTAGTAAACCGGAATTACCCTTTAAGGGGCCTCAGAGCATGCCTTCAGACCTGCCTGTTCCTTCTCCCTCACACTCGTTAAACAGTAGGACAAGTGCTCTCTGCTTGTTATTAACGCTACATCGGTTTTAAAGCGCGGCTAAAGCAAACAACCTGTTAGAAAAACATGCATGCAAATATATACACTTACACGCATGCATATGTACACAGTTTAGATTTAAAGGACCACCTCTGTACTCCAGATGTGAGTATGGACTGTGGTGACCTGGCGGATCAAAACAGACACTGCTGTTAAACAAGATGTTTAATATCTCGAGTGCTGTTTTGCTTAGACTGTACCGTAGCTTCAACAGCCTGCTTATTTCACAGATGAAAAAGTCAGTTTCCTGTGAAGGCAAAGTTCATTCTTCAGCGATAGAAAATCATCCCACTCAACCATTATTTCAATGGAAATTAAAAGAAAAGGGATGACTTCTTCAGCATCATGAGACGGAGTAGATCATAAATATGAGATATGAGTTTACATACCCCTCAGCATTGAGGAGGTTGGTTTATGCCGTTTTGCCGGTTACACTCGTAGTCTTTTTGCTTCTTCACATTACATTTTGTTTGTACGCATTTTGGAGAATAATGAAACAAACAACGCATTGAACATAAACGCCTTTGTGCATGCGCTTAGGGAGTAATTGTTATTTTCTTTCGTTCAAAGTACTTCAAAGTACCTGTCTCCTAAATTTTAGTTTTATAGGGAGAGTCACTGACTGGAGAGACTGAGACTGGAGGTGAACTCTGGTTGGTTAACTTAATCAGCTGAGTAGAAGCCGAAGAGACAGAGAGAATGAAAGAATGAGAGTGTAAAGAGAGTCCTCCCGACTGAACTTCATTTTGGCTTCATTTCTTCTTCATCCACACAGAGAAAGTTCTATAGCTTGCAGATTTGGTATCCCGTCCATCTTTGTTTGACTCCTCCACCAACAGGGAGGCTGTCTTATTTCCTTTTGTGGCATTAGTTTCTCTTGTGCCTCCCATTCCCCAGTGCTGGTATTCAGCCAAGTCCCAGTCACAGAGTGTACTGGACAAACTCAGAATGTGTTTACATAGATGTAAACATGGAGACATGATTAAAGCATGTTTCAGGTGAGGCGAGAATACATGTGTGTGTGTGTGTGTGTGTGTGTGTGTGTAATGATTGCTGGCTCTTGGAACGGATTGTCTCATCGCATTCCTCACATTTGTAGAAGCTCTGTTCCATGCTTAGATTTCATAATGTTGACTGAGCAATACAGCATTGCATGCAGCATTGTACCTCTGAAAGAGCTCTGCAGGAATGTTGATTTTCATTTGCTGTTCAGTGGGTATATTCGCCACACAGATTGGGGTGAGGCTGATTGGCATCACTTTGTGTCAAAGGGTAGATAGAGAGGTATACTGTAAATGAGAGGGTGCAAGACACTCCCATGTAATTGCATTTCCTCCACCCATTTTAACTGCCCAAACTGAATTTTTAATAAATCAAGCAGATATTAAATGAAAATCTGAATAGTCATAGTAAATGCAATCCCGTTTTGATATACTGTCCCCTTGTCTGAAGGAGATAGGACTACAAGGAAGCACTTGCACTTTGTTAATAATTATCAGCAGAGCAAAAGGTTGAATTCCATATTTGACATGCAGCTGTGGAACCTGTACAGCTGGGGCTAATCAAAAAACAACGACCTTCATGGTTTGTCCATGAAACAGAAAGATACTGATTTCATGGACTTTTATCACAGCTGAACACATTATTACAAATCGGTAAAAAAGTAAAGACAACATTTTTTTCATTTATAGTTTTAAAAAAAGAGTTATTATAAAAATGAGATGACATGCATGTGTGTTTAAGACATGATAATTAAAGCCACTATGTGTAGAATTTGAAAACATCTATTCTTGGCACCCCTGGTGGTCGTATCTAAAAAGACACTGTGGCAGAATGCAAAACACCAGCCTCTTCGTAGACTGCATACATTTCTACAAAGATTGTCTTCATTGATGTTGAGAACAGGTTGTATACAACCAACATAAGGTGTCATTTTCAGTCAGATCTGGTTGGTTGTGCTGAAAAAAACCTAATCGCAGGTTTGGCAATATGCAAACATTAAAGTGGGGAAGTCTATCAATTATCTGGACAAGCAGCTAGCAGTTGTTGTGATGTGTTGATTTAGTCTCACCAGCAACACCATCACACTGTCCACTACTTTGGTCCAGACTGAAATATCTAAACAACCGCATGATGGATTGCCATGAAATCTTTTAAAGACATTCAAGTTGTGCAGATGATGAATCTGTATGACTTTCGCATTCCCCTGACCTTTTTCTCTTGTGTCACAATGAGGTTGACACTTGTTGTTTTTAGTGAAATATCTCAACAAGTATTGCATGGATTACCCTGAAATGTGGTCCACACGCTCATGTCCTCCTCAGGATGAATTGTAATAACTTTGATGATCTTCTGGCTTATCATCTAGTGCCTTCGTCAGCTCAGCTCAGATCTGAGCATTTCAGAAAAAAGACATTTCACACAATCTAACAAATATAGAGGGTAAAAAACCCAACATATTGCACCAACAACATAAGTAATATCTTATTATGTCTTTCATAACAGATGAGTCTTGACATTTTGTGGTCTTAGGACAACAAAGGCATCTGATGCAATGATGAATGCAGGCTTTTATTTAGAGTCAGCAGGACTTTGATGATGGAGTTTCACCTCAGTCCATCCCACCTGCCATCTTTTTCCCGCACGGATTGATTTTTTAGACCAAAGCGGTCTAAAGGCTGTCTTTCCTGCTCTTTCTCACACTGTTTTTCTCTGTTTCTCTCTCTTGCCTCATTTATCCACGTTGTGCTTTACCCTTGACTCTCACTGTCCTCTTTATGCTCTCTTGCATTTCCAAATCTCTCTCTTCTCTCACACTTTGAATTTTTGCTTTAACTAGACATTAATCTTTAATGGTGTTGGGATCTGGCCCTAGTCTAGAAGCACCCATGCTCCTTCCTGTCATACAACGTCTGATGGAAACTCCCAAGATGAATGACTACACCTCCCAGCACAGCCAAAACTTGATCCTGCCAAATCCTATCAGGTCACATGTCACATTCGCTGGTCGAAACTACAGACTGTGTTTTATTTTGAGTTTTGGATCCCGTAGTGCGAGAACGGATAATCTCTACGACCCGTCCTCCCACCCTTTAGTGCACACCTTGCCGGCAAAAGAGGGCAACTGAGCCCCTAAAGAGCCGAAGATTTCCGGCCAAAGACGAGCGACGTCAAGAAAACCCCTCTGCAGCGAGGGGATTGAGTCTGCGCTAGCTCCAATAGCCGCGCCACCGGGACCCCTCATCTCCCGAGGACTGAATGATTCCCACCATGGGAAAAGGACCCTGCCGAACGAAGCTTCTCAAAGTAAGAGTTACAGGTATCTGGGCCTAGCTTAGCTTAGCATTAGCTTAATTTAGACTATTCGTTTATGTCGTTGTTATTCCTGTATCTTGTTGTGTTAAGTTACTGTCGTGTTATAACGTGTTATTACGCCAGCATCGCGGACCACAGAGTCCCGTTATATTGTGTATTTCCTGCTGTAACCGTTCGCATTTGATCCGTCGCTGCTAGTGGATGTGGAGCTTGTGATTCTATCACTTTAAAAACTAAAACTACGGTGGCCGACTCTCATCTGGCCGACCGAGTTTCGGGGTGATAGGGAGACAAACTCGCATTTCACCGCAGTGACAAAGATCTGTTTGTTTTGGGGATTCTTTTATTTTGTTTTTGGTTTTATTCTCTCCTCTTTAAATCGGCTCTGCGAGTGAGATCTAGAACCACAACTATCACGTAAAAGCGTGCTGTTCCTCACTTCCTCACTACTGCGCAGAGCACCGCGCTCAGAGCTCGATTTTCTCTCTCTCTCTCTCCCTCTACTAACCCGCACATACACGTAGTTAGAGCTACTGATTTTGGGTGAACCTCTCAGACTCGTGATTACGTAATCTCTGACCCCAACCCACATGGTACGCCGTCCCACGTGGTTATAGCAGCCACCTCTCCGCCATTTTGTCGCCGGTCTCTAGACTCCGCCATCTTGGTCTGTAGGCTCACACGCCCCTATTGAGATTACCCACCATCACTGTTGAGTAGCCCCCCCCCCCCTTTTTTTTCCACCCACACACACACACACACACAAATATCGATACACATATCCTTACCCCACTTTATTCATTTGAGTTTAGATATTAGACACATAATTGTATGATAGCGTTTGTTGATTGTGATATTACTTGATTTGATCATTTATTATTTTGATTAAATAAACTCTGTTATATTTTAAAGAGCAGTCGTCTGTGATTACTTGTGCATAGGTGTGTAATAACAACTGGATGTAGTGGCCTGTGCTCGAACTTAACCCTTAACTCACACTCCAAACATGTAATAGTACTCAGACTGTTAATATCGTGAGTGACCACTAATTATGAGACTTAGTTTATAGTTTGGTTATTGGTCCCTGTCCGCAGGGTGGTGCCCCGTTCTTATTAGTAATTACTAATTAACTTATTGATATTAATAACTCCATTGATGTTGATAATTTAGTTTCATATTTGCTGATAACCAAACACGCTCCTTTACGTTCCCAACAATGGGAATACTAGATTTACAGAGAACAGAGAGGATAACAATTACCAGGATTTGTAGGAATAAAGATTTGCATGTACAAAATGAAAAAAGATACCAGTAGCATTCATACATTTTAATAGCAATAAAGGGCTTAACACATCATTCAAAGCATAAAAACAACATCCAAATATGGAAATATAAGACACATAATGGGCAAGGCAAGTATCAGGAGTAGTATCAGAAACTGCATCATCCACTAATAACTTATGAAATACTAGAGTTGAATTTAGAGAGCCCACCTCCGTCAACTGATTTTTTGTTAAATAAAGTCCATGGCATGTCTAGAAGAGGGATTCAAAATAAGTTCTTTGCCCAATCCCACACAGGCCTGCAGATATGGCCATGCATTCCTGATAAGTCTGCAAGGGCTCAGAGATGTCACATTATGAAATCTGCAAGTGTGTGAAGGCTTTCTTCTGGACTTTTAAAGCCCTTTGAGCACATATTCAGCAAGTTCACACTCAGAATTTGCTTGACTAACTCACAATTTATAGGAGTGTTGCAACATAAAAAAAAAGGATAAGATGAAGGCTGAAAGCAAAAAAAGAAACAACACATAAAATAGGCTGGCGAGAACGAATTTACACGCACAGGTCACAAGCAGGTTTGTTTAGTATCCTACGAGGACATGATGATTTCTGAAAACGTTTTAGAGATGTATTCCAATATGGTGTTGCACTTCCATAAACTTCGGCAACTCACAAAAGACTGGATCAAAAAAAAAGAGGCAGTGGCCGAGATATCCCGACTTTTAGTGCTATGTATGCTTCAAGCTACAAAAACACAGGATCCTACACTTCCCAAAATGCAGCTTGATAGTATCTTTCATTGGACTCAATCCACTGAGAATGGCTGAGGTGGAGTGGCCTTTCATTAAACTCTGAATGTGCACTTTTTAATGATGTAAGTGTTAAAATGTTGAGTCACATAATGTTGGCTGTACAGAGAAGTGTTAGAAAAACATTTTACACTTCAAAGTCTGGAATTCATTAGCACTGGACCCTAGAAATAATAATGCCTACTTTCTTATTATTCATGTGGCGGGAAAAGAATAACAAAATGCATGCATTTGCCACACTGCGTGTCCACCTGTATCAATACCCAACGCGGTTTTCTCTATGAAGAGCCTTGATCTTGAAAATGATATTTCCAGGTTAACAAAATAAAGCTCTCGGTGTGCTTTTAGCTCGTAGAGAATAATCGTGTGTCTTTAGTTTTGAATTACAGAGTAACTATTATCCTGACCTTGGAAGTGTCTTAGTAGAGCTGGCCTTTGCATGTGCTAAACAGCCCCTCGTCATAAAGCAAGGGATCTCCATACAGCAGACCACACACACTTTGCAGCTGACCTCAAGCATTTTTAGAGGCGATGTTTGCTGTAGAAGAGAGTATAGTTAGAAATTCACATGCTGGTGTCTCAGAGGGGGATACAGCTCCCTATAATACGCTAATATAAAACATGTTCATACCACTTCCTTGGAATTATTGAGGGGTGACTGAAATACTTTAAAGGAAACTACACTGCTGCACTTTTGGTGTAAATAAAACTGAAGTCATATATATTATTCATGAGGGTTTCTCATTCACAGGAGGCCTTGCTGAAGACTGGGGAGCATGTAAGAAATGAAGACAAATGATGACACGCAGATTTAAAACTATGATGAATAGACAGGACACATGACCTCCTGAAGGTAAAGCGTGAAATTTTTTTTAATTTCCGCATGCCTACGCTGCTTCTATGTCAGTATGTCACTATCGGACTGCAAACATGGGAGCAACACCCAAATGGACCACACTCACAACCTCCACAGCTTGCCCTTGACCAAGAACTATGGAAAAAGGCCCATCCGGACATTGTTTGGCTTCAGGCGGTTATCACTGACTAACCTGCGGAGCATCTCAAAAGTCAAAGTGGTTAGCTTTCTGATGGGCTTGACTCTGATGTTCCTCATCATGGCTTCCCACATCCTGCCGTGGGACAGGAAAGGGCTTTTGCTCACACCCCCGCCCGATCAGCCTGTCAGACCTGTGGTCGTCCCGACCAGCACAGCAGCAGCTGAAGTTTCTTCTGAAAATATTTTAATCTACATGAAACGGCTGGTGAAGATCATCAGCTCTAAACTGGAATACACACCCAGGAAGGTGCCTGATGAAAAGGATGTCATTGGAACCAACGTCCATGTAAGTCTTTGGAAAATTGGTCTGACTCATTTTTGCTGCACATGAGTGAGCCAACTACAATAAAGGATGTTTTTGCAATTATGCAATGATTTCACTCAAACATGCTGACAAATGAACATTCAGGCCACATGGGTAAATGTTAATGATTACCCACTATGATTGCTTTATTTTTTTGTTGTCAAAAATTCAACAGCAAGAAATAACAAACTCCTTACAATCAACCCTACAGTAAACTCCTATTTGGTAAAGCTCATAACGACCAGTGTTTGTTGAGACCGACAGAGGTGTTGATTCAACTCAAAGTTTGCAAGGCTGTTCAGTAACATCAGGTTACATGTCTCACTAAATGTTGCTTACTGACTGCTGTTATGTGCTAATGTTCTGTAATTATCGTGTTTGGTGTATGTTCTCATCCTGCTACTCCACGTTACCATAAATCATGTTTGCAGTGTTTATGGCTGCGGCGTCAGTAACTCTGACAGATACACTGTAAATCACAATTACAGAGATAGCAACACAAGTGAGTCAGTAAGCTGAATACCAATAAGTGGCATATGTCAGTGTTAGACACATCAATATCTAACTAAGTTTTCAAGGCAACATAATGCAACTACAAGCTGCAAGATCATGTCATGTGACCCTAAATTATGGAAGATTTAATGCTTTTTATGTAACGAGAACTTGTAACTGCTGGTGTAAAGTGTAATTAACATGAATTCAAAGAGTAGAATCTGATGAGTATTTCCGTTGTATTCGTCACCCTCCTGTATTTACCTGATTTTGTCTTGTTCCTCTCTGCAGTTGTTTTCTGTAATTCCTCGCCATTTCCTGCCCGGCATCAAGAGCCCTTGCTGGTATGAGGAGTTCTCAGATGAGCTCAGCACTGATCCATACAGGAGGAACCACTACGCCCTGCGCACAAAGCGCTTCAAGACTGTGTGTGACCGCCTGAGGACCAACTTCCACCAGCACTTACACCACCGAGGCGGCAAACTGTTTCGTCTGCGCTGCCTGCCTTTCTTCTACATCGTTGGCCAACCGAAGTGCGGAACGACCGACTTGTTCTACAGGCTGCTGCTGCATCCAGAGGTCAAGTTCAACACGATAAAGGAGCCACACTGGTGGACCAGGAAACGCTTTGGTAAGTCATCAAGAGATGGATGGTGATTCTAAATGTTTTCATTCTGATGGTGGAGGCTAGCTGATGGATTGAAAGATAGTTATAACTGAGGACTGAATTCATCCAAACGAAAGAAAGAAATGGTGGAAAACACACAGATTTAAAATAGAGCTGCAACAGTTAGTTATGCTTTGCCCGGACGCTTTATAGTAAATTTAATATTATTATTTTTTGGACTGGTTGGACAAAAACAATACATTTGTTGATGTCACCTTTTGTTTTCTGATGATTTATGGACCAATTGATGAATCAATGAATCAAGGAAATGAACCCGTTACCTCCAAACCGACTTCAAAGCTCAATGAAATCAGTTTCAATTTAAATTTGATAAAATATAAAAATTGTCTTCTAGGCTTTGTAAATGTGAAATCAGTAAACACAGTGTGTCATTTAAACTCTCATTTTCATGACAGCCTTCCACTGATTTTACTGCCTCCATATTTTTCCTGTGGTCCAGGTTTTGTCCTGTTAGGATGTTCTTTCAAGGAAGGATGGGGTTTTTTTCACCACACAATTTAAAATTGAAATTTTATAAATTCAAAAGATCACATAATTTATAACAATAAAATCCAATTAAGCAGTATGAAAATGCCAAGATGAACTGTAAGCTAGAAAACTACCCTACCACCACTGACTATAGCTGAGGACCTTCTGCAGCCACTTCAAAATAAAATGCTGCTTAGTGTGAGCTGACACCATATGTAAATTGAAAAATATATATATTGTACAACTATTGTACTATGTGTCTGTTTTCTGCTTGTTTGTCTCTATTCTACTATTTCCCTGCATGCAATATCTGTGTTAGAGCCATATTTTTAGTTTTGATTACAAATCATAATTTCTCATTTTTGCTAATATATTTGTGTGACTCCTTTAATTTATGAACGAAGGTTACATTTTGGATTCTGTATAATTACTTTTCTTTAGATCAGTTGGCATAAGAGGAAGGGGTGGGACTGAGTCTCGAGTATTGGTTTTCCTTTGTGTGGAACGGGGCATCGGGACAGTCTTTGACCTCACGATTAACAGATTATATTTTGCTGTTGCAATTTGTCAAAAGAGAAAATAAAATCAATCAAGTGATGGCAAAGAAAGCAGTGTCTGCAAGAGTCATTATTTAGATGGTTCAACGTGTGAGTCAGAAACAGAGCCCCGTAACGTGGCTCAGTACAGAGGAAGAGGAATCAAGAACGGGCCACCACAATCTGTATGTATTTTGTTTGTGCATGTTAGTACTTTGCAAAATGGTCACAATGGTCACAATGGTTTGTGCAGGCAGACTGCGATCACAATTCTTCTCCAGGCTTTTAAGTCAATCTGATTGAAAGCTTAAACAATCCATTAAATAGATTTAATGGCGAAGAAGTCTATAAAAGTGTACATAATGGGTGTTATTTTGGTGTTCCTTTGGGTGCAGGTTATATCCATTTCAAAGATGGCTTCCAAGAAACGTTTCCTGTGGAAGATTACCTGGATCTGTTTGACTTGGCTGCCCACAACATCCAAGAAGGAATCAGTGGAAATTCATCTGGAGACCACCGCGCACTCATAACAGGTGAACACATGTGAAAGTGTTTTTGTGTGTGGTTGGGTATGGTTTGGTATCGTTACCGTCCATTGTGCATCAAATGGAATGATGTGCTGCCTTTTATAGTTTTCATTCGGTGTTTTCTGAGGACCAAATTGGATCCCGACCATGAAGTCTCTTTTGTTTTCCTTTACTTTATTGGCAGGCCTCGCTCTTTTCCAGTGGATTCCCCACAAGTGGCTCTGATCTCAGAAGCACTACACATATTCTAGATATTCTGTGGCCTAAGAGAACAAAATGAGGGTTTTAGAAGTGTGCACAGAACCTCAAACACTCCTTGCATATTTTGGTCTATAAAGTTCAGCTCAACTTTGGTACATTATGCCATAAGCACCTGCACTGCTCGCTGCATTTTAAAGTAGCTGTTGTTACCCAAGGCGATGCTCAGACTGTCGATGTCTTGACAGGTGAAGCCAGTGCATCCACTATGTGGGACAACGAAGCCTGGAGCTACCTTCCCAGAGACGGGGAGGAGACAGAGCCTCAGTTTCTGGCCGAGGACTTCATCCACACAGTCCAGCCCGGTGCCAAAATCATCATCCTGCTAAGAGATCCAGTAGAGAGGTACTGTGGGGAAAAACCATCCACAAATCTGTTTGTGTGGATGCAGATATGATTTTCAGTTTAGATTCCTTCAAAAGATTTTCCTGCAGAGCATTTTTGTTTTGAATCATAACTCCTATTTTTTGTCCAGCAAAATTTCCTTTTGTATTTCCAACTGGCTTACAACTCTGTTTCTTTCTATTCTCAGACTTTATTCTGACTACCTGTACTTTAAGATGGCCAACAAGTCAACAGAGGATTTCCATCAGAAGGTCGTAGAATCTGTACAGTTGTTTCAGTCCTGCCTGGCTGAGAGGTCACTTCGATCCTGCGCCTACAACACCAGCCTCTCCAACGCCATGCCGGTTAGCTGAAATGATGTCCTCACTTTACAGAAGAATAACTACAGTTTTTATAACTATATTTAATCAAACCTAACGACAAACAACTTATTTCTCCTTTGAGACTTTCAACCTGTTCCTCCGAGTGGTTGTAAATAGAATTTTCTACACACTCGTTCTGTGCAGGGAAAAATCAAAGCTGCTGACCAGAGTCGCTTCAGACGCTTCAGCGTATATCCTATCAGGCAGCGCTCCCTCAGGAGTCAGCTGAGTTATAAGCTGTGTCCGTTGTCACCCCTAATCACAACATGTCAGTGACAGCACTGTTATCCAGAGATTTACTTCAGTAAAAACAGCAATCAGCTCGACCTGAAACCTTTGGAACAGAAACGGAATCCATCTCAAATCTAACAAAAACATTTAGAAAAACACCATTATGTTTTTTTTTTGTTGACATGACTCATCTGTTTTGGATGAAATGAAGTTGAGGGCTTTCAAAGTCTGTTTTTGGCTCTCGTCTTGTAAATCACAGCACAGTATCTTAGTCCGGTGTTGCACTGTGGGGCCCTCTTGAGGACTCAGAGTGTCGGTGCATCTCACGTTTGACTTTTCCAGTCAATAAACAGGAATTAAACGTTGACTTTATGAGTGTCTTAGACTTTAAAGGTCGAAATGATTAATAGAAGTATTGCTCCAGGTGTGGCTCACAACACAAGTATTTGGTGTCACTATACTGAATATGTCCATTATGTATCCTGTTGGTTTGTTTCAAACCAACAGGATACAGACCAAAAAATCTCAAGATTCTTTGGTCTGATCTGCACACCTAAGCAGCCCATCATATCAGAATTATATACTTTTATGTATTCATTTATTGGAAGCAGTTGATTTCACAAATATACTGGCCACTGTAGATTTAGAAAAGGTTACTCAAAAAGCAGTGACTAGTGCATTTGTTGGGAATAACTTGGACCCTAATGACAGTGTATGCCTCAACTCAAAATAAATGCCCATGTTCATCATAATGAAACAAACATGCCACCCAGTGCAACAGAGTGACTCATTTCCAATTCGATTTCCATGTATTTTTTCTACCACCTGTACGTCTGCTGTTGAATTTCTCTCACTGCAGGACACTTTGAGGACTTGTTCATTTTAATTAATTGTTGACATTGAAAACAGCAGTTGACAAAACAACCTCAAGAGTTATGTGTTATGTGTTATGATGTTGGCTTATTTCGATTTTTTTTCTCTCCACAGGTGAGGCTAAATTTGGGGATGTACGTCGTCTTCTTGATGGACTGGCTGACAGTTTTCCATAGCAAGCAGATTCTAGTTTTTCGACTCGAGGACTATGCAGCCAACTTTAAAGTGACAATCAAGAAAGTTTTTGATTTTCTCGGACTAAGTGCGTATCCAAAAACACCCATATCTTCCTGGCTGTGTATTTATGTGTTTGTTTCTGCCTCAAGCCTTCACTTCTGTATAGTTAAGGCCTCTGACATCCTCCCTGCAGGTCCTCTGTCGGAGCAGGTGGAGGCAGCACTGTACAAACAGCCCAAATCCAACACCCGGCGGATGGCAGACAGGAACCTGGGTCATATGCTTCCGGCCACCAGTGACCTCCTCAGGGAATTTCACCAACCCTTCAACCATAAACTGGCCAGTGTGTTGGACAACAAGGCCTTTCACTGGAGTAACACCTGAAGGGGCATGAGCATGCACGAGAATGTGGATGGCTGTGAATGAACAACCAGAGCAAGAAGCTAAAGCAGGAATGCCATAGATAGAAAATAATGTACAGTGACAGAACTGATACACAGGTGTGCAGGTGTTTATGGGGTTATATGAAGGTCTGAATAAGTATGGGTTTTGCTCTTGAAAGAATGTGAGTGACTCATCGAGTCAAGATGATAATAAGAAAAATAAGCTGAATTTGTGTTTTAATTTGATGCTTTTACAGTGTTGAAAAGCCATTTAATCACCACTGATTAAAAGTCCACAAAATGCAACACAAATGTATTAAGTTTGCGGTTAATTTATGGCTCAAAAGGCTGGTTGAATATCATGTGGTCATGGTGCTGTGATTTGATTTAGGCTTTTATATAAAGAAACATCCCCTTTCCTCAGTCAACAGTCCGCGTGTGAAAGGGACACATATTGGAATGACTTCACAGCATAGGTTTGGGCACAAAGTGGGTCGTCAACGAACATTTTGAAAGTCAAGATATTTCAATACCAGCAGTTGAAGTGTTTAAACCTCTTCAGCCTCACTGACCCAATAATGTAGTCATCATGTTCATGTTCTGGGATTAGTCACAAGAGGGCACTAAAACACAATATTGCAGTCGCTCAATGTCCAAACACTCCAAAGAACTGCTGTGACACAATACATGTCATTACAGCCATGGCTGTTTAAGCTTCCACATACAGAATAATTTGCTTTGTTAGTTATGGGGATTTCATATACAGTATTAGCAGCTAATGTACATATACCATCATGTATGTATGGTACATTAAAAAACCTTTAAAAAAACAAATACAGTGGAACTAAACCAGAAGGATGGAGTCCTGGGGTGATTTAATAGCATGGGCAATCAACGCTGCAATCAAATTCCTCCAGGTGATCAAAAATAATTATATAATTAGATGTATTTGTAATCATTTTTCATCATATTTACATCGAAAATCACAATACAAAAATAATATTTGCAAAAGCACCCACAGAAATGTACCTATATAACGTAGGCACACCATTAGCCTTTATCTGATGAAATATCATAGTTGTGCTAAATACAGACGGAATGGCGTGTGTCATGCGTATTCAAGCATTGCTTCTCATCGCTATAGAAATAGTAATTAGCTTGTGAATTGTGAATAATATTTGTTCATCCACTACCGTTATGCGATTATTACAGCAGGTGGCACCAATTATCCAGTCAGAAAACCACCACGGCAGAAGAAGAGGTTGCAACAAGATGACGTAATTCCAAGAGCGCCAGTCGGACCTCAAACTCGAATTTTGAAAAACAATGTAGAAATCTCGATGTAAACATGACATATCTGTTTGTTTCGTGGATTAGCCTAATGTTAGGAAGGTTACAACATATCTGTGTGGGGTGATAAGGAGACCGTTTTAATCTGCCGCTATTTTCAGACTCCAGGTAAGTCACGTGATTTATGCACGTCATCATTTATTCTGTTTCCATTGCACTTTGTTGCAACTTTTTCACCTCAGCCAAGCATAAGAACTTTATAGCGATACTTCAAATGGCTTTTTTTTAATTTTCGGCGTTTCCACTCAGTTTGTTTATGCACAAATTGAAAATGCGCATAAAAACAGGCAGATGGGAACTTCTTGTGAAAAGTAGTAGGCCCACCGTAAAAAAACGACTATTTTGTCTCCAACTTATTGCCTGTGAGCACTCTTTTTCTGTCATGGAAAACCAACATTGTGTTTTATATAATGAACTGACTCAACAGTTCTTGTTTTAAATGATTAGTGTGTAGGATTTGGCGGCATGTAGTGGTAAGATCGCAATCAACTGAAATATCTCCCGTGAGCCGAGCGTGAAAGAGAACGACGGTGGCCGATGTGAAAACGCAAATGGCCCAATTTAGAGTCAGCGTTTGGTTTGTCCATTCTGGGCTAGTGCAGACATAATGTAAAAACATGTAGAGGCCCATTCTAAGGTAACGAAAAGACAAAAAAAATCTTATTTTCAGCTTAAGAAAAAAAGCTTTTTAATATTATATTCCGTTTCTACCAATAGATCCTAATAAAAAACGCTACACACTGTACCTTTAAGGACTCATTTACTGTATGACATAACATCAGAGCTTTGCTTCCTTAAACTGATACTTAACATGGAACCACTTTTCTGTCATTATCATCATCATTATCGTGTCAACCCTGTATCTGAACCTTGCACGCTTGATGGGTTGACGGCAGATTAAAGGTGACATTTTCCCACATGCACTTATAGAGGAATTCAAAGATAAGATACTAAGCAAGGCTCAGTGAGCACAGAATTGCCATTTTTAGCTCTTTGATTATGTGCATTTACAATGCGATTGGTCTCACGGATGACGACAGAGTTCGGCTGAAGAGACAAAGGTAGTCAGGCTTGGCAGATTGCCCTCTTCATGTGATATTGATGGCAATCCTCTCCATGATTGTCAAAGGCAGAAGAAACAGATGAGGTGTCTTTTGACATACCTTCATTTTTTCAAGGACATAAGACATTGGATTGTGTGTGTGTGTGTGTGTGTGTGTGTGTGTGTGGATGTATTTTAGGAGCTATAATGAAGTGAGGGTCAACTGACCACCCATTGTTTCGCTTCACACCCAGTTTCACAGTTTCAACTCATTCACACCTGAGAGCTGACATGAAAAAAGAGCATCATCATCATCATCATCATCATGTACTGTCCACTGAGCAGCTTCACTAAAGCAGTCTGGTGTTCCGTGCCTTGCTCGAGGGCACATTAAAGTCGGTTACCTAGAGTAAGGTGTGTATTTGTCATCACTTCAAAATGGAAAATAATTCCACACGGACAGCTAGGATTAAACAAATTTAGTGTCCAAAACAAACAATGTTTTCATCTACTGGAAAATGCTACATCATACGATCTCGGTCATGTCACAGTAGGAAAGGCGCAGATCTGAATAATAAAATGAATGGCTGAATTTTAGTTTCAGGTTCCTGGCATTGTTTATGATTATGATTTTTTTGTTTTGTTTTGTTGATTCACACTAATCCTTTGTCTAAAATATCTTCCTTCTTGGTTTTGTTTGGCTCTTCTCTGCAGCTCATCTGTGAAGGCCTGAGGTAAATTTGGCATGTTGGGGAGGGAAAGAGGCAATTGAAGTTTTGGAGCATCCTCGAATCATTGATTAGTGAATCAATGGAGAACACAATGAATAAATATCACTTGCCTACCTAGCAGCAGAAGCTCACAGCTACTGAAGGAGACAGAGGCGTAATGGAATACTGATTGTTGTATAGGCCTATAAGCTTTAATCACATTTTAAAGTATTTTTTGTTTGTCGTTTGAATTTAATGCTACAGCCAGCTGCTGGTTAGCTTAGTTTAGCTTAGCTTAGCATACTGGGAGCAGGGGGAAATGGCTAGGATTGATGTCGCCACTGTTAGGTTGCTATAACCAACTAAGTCAGTGGAATTTCTGTAAGTTCCATTACTTGTTGTTTTTACACTTGACTTTTTGAACAATGGCATTTTTTTGGTAAATGATGTGTATGCCCAGTCAGCATTACATTTTCTTCAAAAAGTCTTGCCTATTGTCTACTGATGGTTGAATCGTGTTTTTTTTTGTTGCTCTTTGACCCCAACTGTTTAGTTTATATATATGTATAGAAAAATAGTAAAAACAACAACATTTCTGGCAGAGATACTTGTGAATGTGGTTAAGCTGTTGTTTCAGAATAACGGACACTCTGTTTGTTGTGTATGCAGTAAACATTTTCAGGCAGGATTGAACTGATGGGGGAGTGAAAGGTTTATCTCTGAAGCTGTTTTCACTCTTCATTTTATTTTCATGCCAACTTTTATTTATTTCAAAAGTTTCTTCTCACTAGTTCACTGAGGAAACACTATCAAAGTTTCATAAAATGAGACTGGCCTTTGGGTTTCAACAGAGCAGCAGACAGTAACAGTAATAACAAGGAAACAATCTATGTGAAAAGCTTTATAATTGGCTAAAAGCATATGTGCTTTTACCAATAATAAAAACTTTACAAGAGTTGTCAGGGCTTCCCAAGTTCATCCTTCAGGTCTACATCAGCGCGTGAAAAACAACCCACTTATCAGCAGACGTTTCCATCCCAACCACAAATGTCTGCACTTGACTAAAATATCTTTTGTACAGAACAGGTAGTAGGAACAAAACATGCTGTTGTCCATTTACCCTTTGCACCTCAATGTTCCGTTAGTTTTGTGTGTGTTCTTCACTGTCCTCTGCTTAACTGTTTGTTCTTCAATGAAATTTGTAAGTAACAAAGTTTAAAAAGTCCACTAGTTGCTGTTGGCTGGTACAGAGTTACAGCTTGTCTTCGGTCAGCAGGAGAAAAATGGCATCGCTGGTGACAATGATAGGAAAATAGCAGGTGATTAAAAACAACCATATTGACATTGTGTTAAAAAAGGTAGCTTGAGGCGAGCACATTAAACATCCTGTATCAAGCATCTATTTAGTTGTCAGCTGTACTGAGAACAGCAAATTGCAGACATCTGGCACTATGATTCAGAGAGTACTCAGCCCAATTAATCCAATTATATGACGGTCCATCCCTACTCTAATCAGACGGAGAATCAGACCTAATCCTGAATCATTCTCATAATTGTAACGCCACCAACACTTTCAGATTCATATGGTAATTCTTTTGGATGATTATGACTTGTTACATTTTTGGCAGAAGGCTGCTATTATCCTCTTAAGCCCTAGCTATAGGAGGAATGCCTAAAATAACATACATTAAATGAACCAGGAATAGTTCAACCATAAGGTTTATATGCATGTTTCCGATTCCGTATGAAAGATTAGACGCTGAGGAATATGAATCCATTGGAAGTAAACCTATTTATATTACCATTCATGATTAAGGGGGATTTTTATCTTTCACTTACACAGAGCACAAACATCAAACCTCTGTTGATTGAGCTGCAAAGGCACATGTCCTGACTATGTGTATTGGCTGTGTCTCCTTATGGCCACCCATCAGCAGCAGCCAGCTACATCTAAAGGTGGCATGTTCAGTTTCACGCTGGCGGAGACAAACCGAGTAAAAGAATGAAAGAGATAAATCTCTGTGTACTACTGGGCCTGAGCAGAGGCAATCAGTCATGGTTGAACTGTGCTATGACTTCAATTTCAGTGAAAGGAAACTCATCCTGCTATCTCATTTGATTGCACAATAGAGAGGCCCACTGCTGGGACTCTGTTTATTTCATCCTGGTTAAATGGAGAAAGGCAACATTTGTGGGATGATTTTTGTAACAAAGAAATACACATGCTACTCTATATAAATGACAATGTGCAAAGACCACACGTGACGATGCATACAGGTGTTTTTACTTTGTTAAGGTTTATACAATACACAAGCAGAAAAACAATAACACAAATCTATACTATTAATACAGAAATAACAGGATATCTTTATGGCTCTTGATGGCATGAATAATAGGATATATGTCTTAGTCTGTATTCAAATTTAGTTGGATGTATACCAGAGCAGAGGAATTTAATTTACATTATGTTAACCTCTTGAATTCAATTGAATTTCACACACGCTACGCTATATGCACAGAGATGATATTGTGACGTTCACAAGAGCACAAAAGGGTGTGATAATGGAAGATTTAATTAAATGTGGATGAGGTATGTGTTCTTGTGCTTTAACAACGTGTCACTCAAGGACTGACAGAAGACATTTGCCTTCTTCAGAGGGCTTAATAGTGACTGAAAATAGTCCCTTACTAGGACATAATCAGTCATATTATGACACCTCTAAAATAATTTCAGTCAACAGTTTCTCCACTTTTTAAAATGCTAAATCAATGTGCTAGATATGAAAATAAAATAATGTAGACCAACAAACTAGGACATAAACGGCCACGGTTCAAACACCCTCCATTAAACGCAAACCATCAACATGTCCGCCTTTAGTTTTAAATTGCCTTTCTTTGGCTTTGATTAATATGCAGGTGCATGTTGTTCCATAAGGAGATCATTGTATAGAAAAATTATCTTCTTGCATTATGTTTTCTTCTCTCGTGGTTAACAAGCACATCAGATCAGCTTGGATCTTGCAGAGTAGCGTAGCTTCACTGCTCTGTCTCTTTATTAGTGAGCGATGTGATAAGAGGAAATAAAACACGGAGCCTTCGTAGTTCACAGCAGGTGATGATGTCTCCTCTCTGTCAGGTTCAATGTCATGCCACTCCCGTTATTCCTCATCCCTTTTAGTTCGTTCTCGACACGTCTGCACAAAAAGGCACACAAATTTACACATGCCTGCTAATCCATGTCCGCTGCTGTCAGTGATGATGTTGCTTATATTATAATTAAGGGAACACACATACACACACACACACACACGATTAGTACTCCATAACCTAGTATTTCCACTACTGTAATGAATTGCACTATGTGCCATTTACATAGCAGATAAAAGGTGTACCACGTTTGCCATCTTAGCTTAGCATGTTGGCATGCTAACATTTGCGTATTAGTACTAAAACACAAAGTACAGCTGAAGTTGAGTTTGGAGGTATTTGGTCATAAACAAAAGTATTGGACAAATGAATATGTGGGCTTGATGATGGCGCTAGATAAAAATAATGAATCAAGGAACCATGACTGCACCACATTTTATGTCAATCCATCCAACATTTGTTGATACATTTCACTCACAGCCTGAACACCTCATGGTGGTGCTAGAGGAACATTCTGAGGATCACCTGTGTCATTTAAATGAGTCTTTGGTGCACCATGGAAATTGCTAACAAATTTTATATCATCCCAATAATTGTTGAGATATTCCAGTCTGGACCAAAGTTGGCATCCATAGAGCCATGCCGTTCGCATGAGTTAACGTGTATAAAATGATGTGATGCACCAAAAACATTGAATAACACTAATAGTACAAAAGCATTGGAAACACGTTTTTTTTAGCACTTTTCAAACTTATTATCTGTGCCCACTAACCTGCAGCCTATCCCATTTTCACACTGGGCGAGAGGCAGCGTACACACTGAACAGGTTGGCACTCTCATAAGGTTGACACACAGACAAAGCAATCACACTGACAGGTTCCAGTTCACCTGAACTGCATGTGTTTGGAGTGTGGGAGGAATCTGGAGCACTCAGAAGGACACCCATGCTGACACTGGGGAACATGAGAACTTCAGGCCGATGGATCTTTCTTCTGTGAAGCGACAGAGAAGTCGTCAAGTGTTGACATTTTTTTACTTGAAGTCCCATCTCAGCGTGCAAACATCTCAGAGTGCAAAGAAACATTAATACATTAATTTCAAAATAGTATCCGCAATAGAAGACTGAGTATGGAGCCCTTCCATTTCTCATTGGATCATCTCCCTTTCTTGTTAGATAATTCAAACACTTTTTTTCCCCCGTACTATTTCACTAGAAAGTAATCTGCAATCAGGTCTCCCTTTCGTTATTGTTATCAAGTGTTCTCACTTGACAGGAATTCTCCTTTTCACAGGAAACGAGCCTGCATGTTCATTTGACTTTATGTGAGAGCAGCTTTTCGATGTCTAACCGCCGTTCTTCAGAAAGCGGCTCTTTTGTCGCCGATCTTTTCACCGCTGAGGTCTCTCCTAATGAAATGACCACGGCTTAGGATTTTCCCTAAGCCGTGGGTTCTTAGCTGGCTGAAACAATAATTGCGTGGATCTGTTTTGTTCTCTGTCCTGTTGATAGATTCCCAATCCCTTCCCATTGGGTTTTTTTTTCGCTCCCTTATAATGACTCCTCCTTAGATTTCTTTTTCAGATGTCCTCTGTGGTTGAGGGTATTATATGAGTGGAAGGGGCCTGGAAAGAGACATATATGGTAACTGAGCTACACTCGCATCCTGTTGCATTTGAATGTCACACTCTCCTCACACAATGTGCCGCTCGGCATGAGAAGATATTTTGTTGTTGTTTTTTCTCGCAGGGCATGAAACTGCGAATGCTATCTGTTCAAATATAACACAACCCTGAGTGGATACTTCTGCTTCAGCTTTTACTTTCCCTGAACCCTAACACACCTTTAAAAGAGGATACGTCGTCTCTGTGTCAGTTTAGACGTGCCCCTCTTTGGTCTCAATTATTGTCTGATGGGATTTCTAATGGTATCTCATGTCACAGTGGGTCTTTTTGGCACATTTTTATCACACACAGCTATCACTGCAGCTGACAGCAGTGTAATGAGAAAGGTGGGATCACCTGTCAAATGCATTTCATAACATCAGCCAGAGGTTATCAAAGGGTTTTATAGCAAAATGCCACATGGTAAAGGTACGACGACTGTGTGTTTATATAATGTAAAGTGACTGTGAATGGATAGAAAAGTGAAACTAGTTTTCATAGAATAACATTATTGCAGTGCCACTGTAGCACTAATTACTCCAATTGTTGCCTAAAACACAAAGCCATGTATTTTAAAATGCAATATGGATGTTGGGCGAAGAAAATGGATTTCATTTGAATTGAAACACTGTAGAGACAAGTTAATGGAATTTTAGCAGGTTGGGAGTCTGCGTGCAGCGCTCCATCAATGAAGTAGAAGGCAGCTGTCTGAATATGTGCCTTGTATACTGGGCAGCACTGGTAAACATGGGCAGCATGCTAACTGGAGACATGAAGACAAGACAGCATTTGTGGCACTTAGCTTTGTATCAGTTTGATTGAACAAGGTGTTCAGATGCAGCTGATGTATTGTACTTCCTCAGCCCATTTCATGTAACATGTAGTTGTTGCTTGGATCAAAAGTGAATGTTTTTTTTCAAGAGGTAATTTCAAAACAAACAGATTTTGTTTTACAGAGGGGAATTCATTTACATCTTCCCTCACCACATTCTAATCTATAATACATTTATGCGCCTCTCTGTATTCATTATGCTATGACAGATTATTTATTTCTGCTACCCACACAAACCACTCTGAGGACTGAATACACATACGTCATACTCTCATTACTTGTCAGCAGCAGGCACAATTAAAGTAAAACTCTAACTTCATCCACATTTGCCTTAATGTGGCCGTCCAGTAAATCATTGAGTAATCTTGAATATTCTTCAAAAAGTACTCATAATACTCCTAGCAAGCTCATTCACAATCACTTGGTATTAACATGCAAATAAAGGCCTCATGGTTACACCTTGTCGGCTGTCTTGTCTTGAGTTTTGATTAAGAATGAAATAACAACACGTGGAGCATTTTCTACCCTCTGATCTATTTTTGTTGCTGAATTCCCTCTTCTGGAGTTCTGCTGTTTGATGCAGAGCAGCATTACTCTGCTGTGGATGTGACTCGAGACATAAGGAGCAGCCAGCGTTTCTGCATCAACAGAAAGATATGATGCAGCTGCGGGAGAAGGGACTCTGTTTTTGTGTAATTTTTGTATGTAAAGTGCCCTTGTATAATATAATCGTTATCGTACATCTGTGTGTGAGTCTTTTTTTCACACTCTATCCTTCTCTTGCATCAAAATCTGAGATTACTGTCAAAGCAGAGACTACATCTGCTTTGACATAAATATCTTGCTCATATTGCACATATATTGAACACGCATATCATTTCAATACACATATTTCAACCCATCTGCTGATTATTTTGAAGCAGTTGCTGGAACGGGGGATCTTATAGATCGTATAGCTGGACACTGGTCTAATATGTTTATGTAAAGGCCAGATTGGATTAAGTTGTTAAATGCCTTCATTGCTTTGAATCTGGAGCAACCTGGTGCTTGGGATATGCAAAGTGCTGCCAGGCGATTATCTATTATTGCAGAAGACACATCCAGCACATTTTGATTGGTGCTTGTGTGGAGCACGGGAAAACTCATAATTTTCATACTTTTAAACATGTATGTCTAACACACAACTGTCTGTGATTATTTCTATGTTTCTTTCATTGACACATCTGTAAAATCAAGACGTTTATTTGGCAGATGCTTTGGGCCAAAGCGACTTAGCTGCTATTTATTTATTTTAACCAGTCATCAAAATCCCTCTTAATAATTTTGATTTTTAACCTTTTAGCTACGTGGCTCTTGGAAATATCTAAACAATGGTGAGCTGCCATGAAATTCTGTACAGACATTCGTGGTCCTCAGAGGATGAAGCCTACTGACTTAAGTGACCCCCTGACTTTACCTCTAGCACCACAATGAGGCTGACATGTTTGTTTTTTAGGGAATTATCTCAATAACTATTGCCAATAAATCTGCTGCAGATATCCATGCTACCCAAAGGATGACTCCGAATGACTTTGGTGAACCATCCTCTTGTATCATCAGCAGGTTGACATTTGTATCTCAGAGTGAAATGTCACAGCAAGTATTGGATGGATTACAATGTAATTTAATGCAGACAACTTATGCTGTACATGGACCCGTGGAGCACACCTTTCCCTTATGGGGGATTACCCTCTGAATCAGGTTTTGTTGATCTTCATGACTTCAGTTGAACGGCATGATCTCCTACTTGAATTGACACGATTGTGCCTATGAGACGTTTTCCAAAAGTATTGGATAAAATCAAAGGAATAAAATCAAAAGCTGTTTATCTGAAGTCCTTACATGTCCTCAAAACTGTATAATAGAGGTTTGAGATTTGTCACTTGAAGACCATGATACTTTTTAAAACACTGCTGCAAATGCATTTGAGACATTTTTTTTACAATCCACAGCAAAACCAAATACAGCATTCCTGGACAGAAATAGATGGTCTTTTATTTTTTGTCCTATGAGCAGGGCAGGCTGTTGGCTCGAGGGATGGGGAATACCGTGAATTCTGGGTCCAACATTCCCATGACTCACATTAAATGCCTGTAGCCAGTCTGATGGCTCCAGAGATATGGCCAAGCCTGTCAGAGGTTGAGGGCTGAGACAAAACAAAAAAAGACTGATAGTAAATGAGACAATAATGCATCTAGTATTCATTATCACTTCATGTTTTGGCTGCTATGAACACCAGCTGACGTGCAACACCTGTTATAGTATGATTAATGAGCAAACCTGAGGGCGCGAACAGTGATCCGCCTTGTATGCTATACATTTTTGTTGTATTTGTGTATACTTTTGTTGGCATAAAGACATTTTAAAAGGTTTGATCAGATAAGTTTTCTCAGTGAGTTGTGGAGGATTAATTACTTATGCAGTTCAGTGTTGCTGCTGCTGATTAAAAGAAGTTGCTGTTCGTGGGTGACTCAAATTACTCTGGATGTTCTGCTCAATTTGACAGCTGCTTTCGTTTATGACGCAGTTAAAAAAATAAAAATTCATGTATTTTCTTCTCTTCCTCAATTCTCATGACTTAGGAAAGTTTTTATGCACATGTTTTTCCAGATGAATGTAATTCACTTATTTAATGTACAAGCCAGGATGTTTTTGTGTCAAGTGTGGTCTTAGGTCTGAGCTTTACCCAGCTGTCTCCTTCATGCAACATTTGGACATACTGTATGTAACTTCCTTTCAGTCAGATGTAGAGACGGTGGCTGCACTGTGACTGTGTGGCAGCATGGGATGTAATTTCAGTGACGTGATGGAATCCCTTAAGTAAATGTGATGAGGTTTTTCAGGCACAACCTTTACTTTATGAGTCAGGGAGAACCACTCTTTCCCTCACATCGGTGTTGTGCGAAGTCAGCCAGTGCACTCGTCTTCTCAGCCTTCCTCCTCTGCTTTCTTGTACTTCCTACATGCTGTGGCTTAATCACAAGGTCTGTTGGATGGCAGGTTGGTGTCTGCTTCTCACCCACTCACTGAGTCTCCCAAGGAGATTAGAGACTGGGGATCCTTCCAAACCTTCTGAATACTCTCCAGCAATTCCCCTAGATTGGGGAACACTACTGACTACAATAATATGATAAATGTAGTTTTGCCCCCCTTGGTGGAGGCAGCTTTGATGGGTGATGAGTCATGATTGTCTCATGTTTTTGATGGAGATAGAATAGACTTTGTTGCAGGCGCTTGTTATTGAAGCTGGAAAATGGAGGTTAACAAGAGTTTTTTAACGATACATGATTGAAATTTGGTTTATGATGGTGGATGGCGGATGCAAATTCCCCGTAATTTTTAGTACTGTCACAGCTGCATGGACTTTTCTTGGCTACTTTTCTTCTTTTCCCACTCCATATAGCGGCTCTACAATTTAAAAAAAGCCTTTAACTCACAGCCCCGATGCTTTTGTGAAAAGTCTTTGTTCTGCTGCCACATCAACAGCAGCAGTGGTGGGTGGAACACATCTTAAATTATTTTTCAAATGAATTATTCCTTCTCCTTGACTTGATCAGCGTGGGAGAATAAAGGTGTTAAGATTTGGCAGACTTGTCTTTTGGTAAAGCATTGTTAAAAATGAGCGTGGATGTCTATTCAGGTCATACAGCAATGATTACAGACATTAATAGATGTATAAGAAGAAACTTGTGAGGTTTTAAAATGTCAAAATGCACAGCATTTATTGCAATATAGTCACAAATGCATTTAGCAAAAAATCAGACACAGTTTTCACAAAAATAAATAGTTTTTAAGCCTTTAAAAGTCTTCATACTGTCACAGTAAAGTAAAAACACAACATCCTGATTTGCCAGCGTTGTCAAAATGAATCATTTTTACAACCAGACGTCACACAGCCGCTAATTACACATCACAGAATAGCTGCTACCACATTCAAATAACATTTCGCCCTGTTCTGCTCGATGCAACAATACAATGTGGCTATTACAAAATAAACATCACTAAAAACTTTCTTACAATGTCACCAAACTGCATCACAGGCTCCATAATCACACTTGACCACAGCACAGAATACCAAGAAAATGACAGAATGTGAAGGTTTCCTCTGTTGTGTTTTGATTAAATCAGCGAGCTCATGTAGTCTAAAAGGCACTTTAGAACTCACAGCTACAGCATACAGTCATTTCAATTAAACCATCACTTAAAATACTCATCTATTTTATATTATCCCTCCAACATATACTATATTACCTTTATCCAGCCAGAGAATCATCATTGAGGTCAGAGGTGTTGCTTGAATTTAGAAACATTGCCATTCAGTTCAGGTGTGATGTAAAACACATTTTGACACACATTTACCAGAATGCTACGAAATAAGCTCATTGGAAACTGTCAGTCTTTGCAGAAAAAGACGGTATTACATCTGTATTGAAATAATTAATGCCATTACAATCTACACACATAATCTACAAAAGGGGTCTGTCAATTATTCTTTAGGATATTCTATATTTTTACAATGAATGGATCCTACTGATTATTATTTCCTGTGTAGCCAAAGCTTTATACAGATTATTCCTCTGGGCCTTACACCTCAATCATTGTCCAAAAACTATTAAAAATACATCTATGAGCCACACTCGCTGGGTGACATGTTCCTTCATTACATGGGCAGTGTAGTTTATTTTACGTTGATCTTATGTATGCAGTCCTGCTTCTGTAAATATTTGCTAGTGTACCAAATCTGCTGCTGAGAGTCGTACACTGTAAACACGTTTCAGGACAGGATGGGAAAGTCGTCTTGTCGAGTTTAGTCTTTTCATGGGATTTGCTGACAATAAGAAAAAAAGAGAATATTGCCAGCTTTGTCCTTCAACAATAATTACGTTAACAGTTCACTCTGATGTTACACCGTCACGCAGAGGTCAATCTACTGTCGGATGTTGTTGGTTGTGTTGGAATGGTTGTCGCTCCTCGCTGCGCTGTTCTCCATCCTGAGGGAGGAGGAGTTGAGTGGACTCCTCTTGAGGACTTTGTTAGCCAGAAGGTTGCAGGTCTTCCTGTACTGGTGACGCAGCAGCGAGTAGACAAACGGGTCGCTTGCTGCCTTGCTGTAGGCCAAACATTTGGACAGCACTCCCCAGTGAGGGCTTATGGGCCCTGGGGAGAACAGCTCTACAATTCTGCCTCAACAAAAAACAAAAGAAGAAAAAAAGGTCACACACCATCTATAAGCAAGACGCAAGCCAATTCTTAGATCAGTGTAAGTGGAGTGAAAGAGTAAAGCTAATGACCCTCCCCCGGTGCTGTAATATTGACAAAATGTCATCATTTCACTTCACTGAAATGTCACCACTGTGTTGGGGAACGTGAACTGATGGGTGTCAGTTTTGCAGCTTCAGACTTCTTGCTGTTAAAATAACTTTTCAACAAATCCAGTGCCTGACACTTCTTTTGTCCTTCTAAATGAAATTAAAGACAAAGTAAAAACCAACAGGAGCATTGTTTTGTCTTCAATCTGTCTTTTCGTAATTGGCATGATCTCCTCAAGTTGAACGTGTCTCACCACCGCACTGCTCCTAATGCACTTCCTTTCTATTTCCATACCACAATATTAACAGCTTCTGACAAGTTGCCACCACTAATACTGTGGCTAATACTAATGAGAGCCAGTGATACCATCACTGACTCATTGGCTATCTCCCTCTCTCCCTGTCTCTCTCCTTCTCATCTCCCCAGCTGTGGAAACTCAGTGACAAGGATGAGAAATGAGTGTAGAGCCAATGAGCTGTGACATTATGAAAAGGAAGCAGTTACCAGAACGTTACCAGATAACAAGACAGCATTGAAAATAATTATCACCATCTGTATTCAAACGATAAGGCGAGTAGAAGCGCATTAGCAGCAACAAGGTAAGGGAAAGAAAGTCCTGGGAGAGTTGTACTTATGAAGCTGAACGAGGAAGATAATTCAATTTATTTTATTGCTGAGCTGTAGTTCAATATCCTTTATGCTGTATGTTAAGCATTTCTTTTCAATAGTGTGATTCAAAAGAAAGGAAAGGTGAGGATGAGTGCACAAAAACCCCAATTAGAATCTAATGAATCTCTGCTCACCTTGTAATGACATGTGGGGTGAAGCACACCACAAATGTGCCGATGAAAGTACTGATCTTTTTGGTGGCCCTCTGCCGCCTCCGCTTCTGCTCATCCAAGCATTTCTGCCGCACACTGCCAAAGCACACACAGGCACCGTTATCCCCAGGAAGCATGTTCAGAGACATGCAGCCACAATGAAGCAGTCCACAGAGAAAACATGTGGGATGGATGAGAAGAAAGCAGTGAACTGTGCCCTGTTATCGCTGAGGATTACATTGGATACTGTACATCAATTATGTAAATGGAGAGACATTGAAAGTGTAAATCCGGATGGATAGCAAATGATAGATACACAAAAAAAAATGGAGGCATTTCTGACCTTAATGAGACATAATAATGTAAACACTGACTGCAGACAGGCTTGACAGAGTTCACTCATCATCAGTGGAGACATTTATATTCATGTGTAGCCACATAGAGGTATGCTCCAGAAAGTTTTGTGTATACATTGTGTGGTTTAAAATAGTTAAAATTCTATTTTGACTGTGTAGTAATGCAAATAACTACTGTAACCAATTTCTTTGATTATAGATTCATTTCAAAATATTAGTTTTTTACAGATAACTATGAAATGTATTCGGAAGAATGTGCGTCACAGCACCCAAGGTAACATTTCCTAATTGCTCAATTTGTCTGACCAACTGTCCAAACTACAAAAAAATATATAGTAGAAATTGATTAAAAAGATAAAAAACAGCAAATCCTCAATCTGGAGCCAGGCAATGTTTTTGATGAATAAATTGATTATTTTTCCTGTCCATCTTCTAAAAACTCAGCACTTTCTGCAAAGCAAAGAAGAGTAAACCCACCACCATCCTTTTGGTATTCTATATTATAAACACTCGGTGGGTCACTATTTGTGTCTTAAACTCTCAGAATTCTTTAGAGCATGTTCTCAATTTTTTCCACAGGATCAAAATGCTCCTTCTGAAATGTTATAGTGGACAAAATGAAAGGGAACAGATAGAAATCACTTCAGTGAAATACAAATGCATCAAAAGGACAAGCGGATTAGACTGAATGCATCTCTATGATTGTTTACCTGGGGTGGATATCCACAAGCAGCACCAGCGTCTGCATGGTGATCACGTCGATGCGTTTACAGTGAAACCTTGCGACTTTCAGCACTTTCAAGTACGTTACACACAACACGATCAGCGTGAGGAGGAAAGTGAGGGAGTGCAAAGCCACCGTGAAAATGACGAACTGCGTCCCGGCTCCCTTCGCCCTGACGTTGCAGAGAGTGCACGAAGCGTAAAGGTGATGGAACCCGACCCAGGAGCGGCAGGTGGCCACTGTTGAGAAGCAAAGTGAGTGGATCCACGTGTATGCCAGCGCTACCACTGCATCCCGGTGCCGTATTCTTGAGTGGTAGCTCAGAGGGAACACCACCGCCACCCATCTATCGATGCTGAGAGCTGCCATGCTCAGCATGGAGTTAGTGGTGAGAAAAGTGTCGAGGAAACCCACAAATTGGCAGAAGCCGCTGCCTCCGGGGTAGCCCGTGGTGACGAGCCCGACCAGAGTTAGTGGCATGTTTGACACGCTTAGCAACAGGTTGCAAAACGTCAAGTTGAGAATAAAAAGACCGGGTACCTGTTTGCGGATCTCCGGGTTGTACAGAAAGCAGATCAGCACCACAATGTTGGACAGCAGCGACACGATAATTATCCCCAAAACCAAAACGGAAGCAACTATGTCCGCTGCGTCCATGGTGCTTCCCCTGAAATATCCTGACTTTTGATAAGTGCATCCACCGTCCTGATGCGAACTGTCATCGTGAGTTGCTGCCACAACATATATGAGTCCAATACATTGTCATGCTTAACCTCCCAATGTGTCCAAATGTCAATTAACGAAACGGTCCCTCCAATACCGTCCAAGATCAAGCCGCAGGGAATTCATAGAGAAATAGTGCTCACCTGATCACAATGAGTAACATTTGAAATGAATTTCCATGGGAATGGGGTCACAGCAGGAGGCTTTTTTTTCCGACAGGCACTGCGGTAGTTTTCCAGAATCCTCCTTGCCTATGGTCTCACAGCTCAGAGTTTCCTGGCTGCGCAATTGCGCATTGACACGCTGCTCTGAAAGGGACATGAAAGTACTTCAAGCTTTCGGGCTCTGTCGCTACTTATATTGTCTACTCGGCTAGAGTCTATAGCACGTTGGTGCACCCCTGTTCAAAAATAGCTTTCTAGAGCAAAAAATAGAAGCACCACGCACAATTGCGTGGTTGGTGGTAAAGCTGATGTCACGAGCATCACGTTGAACACAGCAGTTTTTGGTAATGAGATGACTTGTGCGAGTAATACCCTGCATAAAACGATCTAGTTCATGCGTATTAAACGTTCGTATTTGTTTATTTATTTTGCAAGTCAGTGTCTCACTAGATATACTCACCGTCGACACTTTATATAATACAATTTCTCAGCAGCAAAAAATGTACAGCGCCTCATCAGTGAAGGTGTTCAAAGCCTTATATGGACGCGGTGTAGCTGGACTACTCCATCCAGATTATTAGTCCACAGTAAAGCAGGAGGAAAGGCCATAATGACCAACTCTGTGTCATTTCTATAGGAGTAAATGTCAGAAGAATAGGGGCCACAAGGTCAAAACTATTCAGTGGCTAAGAGGTATGCAGTTAAAGTCCTGCATTCAAATTCTTACATTACATGCATAACAGTAAGTATAATGAGCAAAATGCAGAAAAATGCCCCCCACAACGGGGAAAAGCCACCTGCTGGCTACAGAATGTGGGGTTTATGTGGTTTTAATGGTAGGCCTATGATTATCAACATATTCATCAATCAACATAATTCTGGATTAATGCATGGCATACATTATACAGTGATTTATTATCTTTAGTCAGTGACTGCAAATAATGATTTATAAATAGTGTTTGGTTAGGGAAGTTAGGCGGATGGCACACATGTTCACCTGTTGCCCCCAGCTGCTATTTCATTGGCTCGTAGTTTGGCTATGGAGCAAGGTAACGTAAACTGCGGTCACCATGAACGATGTGGATCGAGAGATTATATTTTCAAACACACAATTAAAAAGGTTGGCTTTCGAACAAAAGCTCAATATTAAACATTGAGGTGCCCACCAGCTGCGGGATATTGTCACAAACCAAACCGCAGGTAAAAAAAAGACGCTAGCACGCGTGTGTTATTGGGATGGGATAATGTCTGGGTCAACAACAGACTTTCAGGGTGTCAAGCAGCTCTCTGAGAGGATTGCCAAACTTGAAAGCAGCAGGACAACGTGGTGAAAGTGTCCAAACGTAGTTTACCGAAACTGGCAGCATATACAAACGGGAAACTAACCAGTATAACAACACGTCGATGAGAACAGGTACGTGCCCAGTTGGATTAAAACCTGTATGAAAATGTCACATTATGTCAAATTGTTAATTTTCAGATTTTGCATATTTGTCCAAATGTTATTTTCCACCTAAAACGCAGCATATTAACGCTGTATATTATATTACTGTTATGGTTGGATCAATGTCTGAGCAGCATTGTAATGTTGCAGCTAATGGAGATAATTAAATCTGTAGCAATGTATCATATTTTATAAACTAAGTGAACATAAATGTTGTATGTATACCACTTCATTTTGTTCACAAAATGAAGTGGTAAAAAGGACAATATTTCCTGATGTGAAGTTGCATAAAATGCAAAACATTGCATCTAAGTAGCCTACAGTACTTGGGTAAATGTACTTAGTTATATTTCACCACTGATAATGATAAATCATATGACTCTGTTGGTGTTGTTGCAGTTCAGGATGTACTGAGATTTACATACATTCATAGTACATACATTGTCAAGCAAGCAGTGGATAGTGTAGGAAGAATACTTTTCTGTGAATTGCCTGAATCTAAATCTTCTCCACTGAGCGAGTGTTCCAGTAGATCAGAACAGACTAGACTATTATTTGATCCAGGTCTGGTGTCATGTGTGAGGCAGAGAGTCTGCTTATCGTCCTGCTGATGGGAGAAGACGTAAATGATTCACTGTCGTCCTGTACAGCTGTGCCAGTGGGATCTACACTGTAAACAAAACAGAACATACAAGAAGAATGAAGCTTTTGAAGACTGTGATACATGACCGTTATATCATATTAGTAATATAGTTTCTACTTTCACCTATTCTTTGAATACAGAATAGACTCATTTACCACTGTCACAGACGACCATGCATTTCAGCTCTTTCAAAATTTCAATTAACATGCTCAATGAGACCCCCTAGTAAGGATGAAAGTTAAAATTACTCATTTGCAGAAAGTGACTTGCTTCAGATTAGTTCCAGGACCAAAATCAAGGATGTGATCTATAGTGCTTAATTGAAAGAGCTCTCTTCTCTGTCCGGCTACAAGTATAAGAGAAACCATCTATTTGTTACAACAGCTGTCACATGTTCAGCTGTCTAGCTATCCTATAAATTATCAGTAATGAAAAATTGCCAATAATGGCTGTGCAGATTTTTAATTAATTCCCCAGAGAGAGAGGGAGAGGCTTTTCACTTCTGCCCTTTCCAGGAAGTGAAGGAACAGACAGTGAAACATATATTTTATTTTTAATTTTTACGAAGCATCAAGTCTCTGCAGTGCTCCCCTAAATAGGATAAAGTTCAACTTCATTTGCCTCCAGACTTTGAGTTAATGAGGTGAAAGGTTACAGCTACACACGGCCGTACATATAATCCTCTGGAGAACTTAAGTTCTTTCATAATTCACATTTACAGCAAATGTATTTTTATCTCAATAAACCCAGAATTAATTTATATTATGCATTCTGGTTTTATAAACTTTGGAGAACTATATTTCCCCACTATTATTATAAATGTATATTTTTAATACACTTTTGGCATTTCTGCTTTATTTGATAGTGACAGAGACGGACCAGAAGGCAGGAGAGAGAGATGGGAATAGATGACAGCAATGGGCCCATGGGCGGGACTTGAACTCGGGCCGCTGCGGTAAGGACTCAGACTTAAGCGCTCTACCTGGTGATCTAACGGCTACCTTCCCTACTATTCTACATGAAAGATCAAAAAAATACATCCAGAGACCGTTTGCAGCTAAGTTTACTTGTTTACTTGTGGGCTTTCATTCATGTATTGTGACATGGCATGTTTGGACTCAGTTCAGGTTGCGTTTGCTATGTCTCATTTTCAATGTATGTTTATTAATTTGCATTGGTATAAATCCCAAAAATTAAGCTAATTTATTGTGGCGTTATCTAGCAAGTGCTTACTTTAGTTGCTAATGTCCAAAGTGATGAACATGAATATTCCTGTATGGGCTGATCAGTTTGGGGCATTTTCTCCCCTGACAGTTTGGCATTGTTGTGGGTTTTTTTTCATGCAATCTCTGAATGAATTAGATTTATTTGCCTGCTTGCCTGCCACTATAATTGCTAACTTTGTCTGTCGGCAGTTTGGTGCTGGTTAGGGAGTGTACAGCCTGCGGGTGCTTGAAATGTAGTAGAAGAGAGATACAAATTCTCTCATGTTTTGTCTTATGAAGCCTTTTCAAAACCGAAAATACAGGGTGGTCAAGCTGAAAGCAAGGCTGTGTTTCTTCGTTCCTGAAGCAGTGGCATTTCAGAGGTTTCCATGGGCCAGCTAGAACAGGTAGAACGTTTTTTAGACCACACAATTTGAGCCTGCTCTCAAGAACATGTGGTAGTCGGTGTCATTTTTCTGCAAACAAAGCAATATCATGAATTGTCAGCATTGTCTGTTTTGTGTAGTTTTATGAATTAGCTAATTAAAAAACTGACTTTAATATTGATTTGTCTGCTTAGCCGGACATCTCCTGTGTCTACTTGCACAGTTGATGCTTCATCAACCTGCAGGAGCAGATTGTGTCACTTTCTCTGCCATGCTATGGTTAGTTACTCTAAAGATGATTATGATAATAATAATATTACATGTATTTTGTATAGCGCTTTAAAAGGTACTCAAAGGCACTTCACATGGTTAAAAACAGAAACTGTAAAAGCAATAATGATACAAACAAGGCAGACAAATTACATTATAACAACAAAATAAAACACATTATATAATTAGTGTTAAAAGCACAGGTTAAAAGCAGATTTAATTAGGTGAGTTTTGATTGCGGTTTTGAAAGAATTGCTATAACTCCAATTTGACTCAAATTTTTTCCACTACAACTGAACTTTTCAATCTTATAGTTGGTATCTCAATCTGCTTTTTTCTTCGTCCGACTGTATCATTCTTCCACACCTGTAAAACAGAGTTTACTGAGTACACTCCCTTCGTTAGATGCAGAGCCACTTTCTTCTTTATTTTACTGTAGATCTGAAGGCTGTGGTTTTTCCTGTTGGCTAAACCTCAAATGGCTGGTCGTATCTTGGCTGTACATAAATTCTCCCAGCGATTCCAGGCTCAGTTAATCGTGCTCGCCCATCTGCTTTGATGTCCTTTCTCTGCTAATAAGTGTGACATCGCTGTACACAAGCATGACAGGAAGCAGCTTTTCATTATTTTAACTGAAGCAGGGAGTCTTAATGAGGGATCACGATGGTACATGTCAGCACCTTCATGCATGTTTCTGAAGCTGGCTGGTTTTATTCTATTAATATCTGGCACACACAGCTTCAAATCTATGTGCGTGTTTCCCTAACTGTCAATTCTTGTGGGCATTAGTTTCTACAAGGACAGACATCTTAGATAGAATTTCGGCGATTTAAAACATCCTCATGAGCATAGTAAAGCAATAGTACTATATGCGTGATGCAGACAGCAGTGCCAGCAATAGATGACTCGTGCCTTTGGCTAAATAAATGCACGCCTGGCTGCAGCCCCAACTGGCTCATGCACAACTTCAGAGGCTGTCTTTTCGTATTATTCTTTGTTTCTTTAGTGCTTGGACAGCCGTCTCACTTCTGTAGAGTAAGCTTCACATCCACGGCCAAACTGCTTGTCCTATGTCAAGATTCATACTTTAATACGTCAGTTTGGTGACTCAGAGGAGCGACGGCTAAATCACAAGAATAGTATGTTTAGCAAGTATGTTTGTGCATTTTCATGCCTTGAGGGGATGTTTTGTTGTAAAAGCACAGTCTGTGAAGGCCAACTGTGAGTTCAATCAGGAGAGACAAGTCAGATGAAGAAAAGACAATTGTTTATTATTAACAGATGACATGTGACGATAAAGTCTTGACAGAGTCTTTGGCGCTTGGACTCTACAGATTTGTAATCGAGGGGCGTCTGCCCTGAGCAGCAGCAACATAAATCCCCCCGTGGGGTCCAGACACTGGTGGTGATGGTGGCTGATGAGGCTGATAGAATGATGAGTTGATAAAACTAATGAATCTGCGAAGACCGGGCGGAGATGGGGAGGGGGAGGGGCGCGTAACAGCAGCATGAAGGTACTGAAGGTAGAGAGACAATCGTATTTAAAAGAGACAGCAGCAAGATGATAGGCTAACGATGTAATTGTTTTTATTGTGCTATTGGATAGAGGAGACCAGCTGATCTAAACAGCTGATTTCATGATTGACAACCCTGAGCAATGACAGCAAATAAATAATGAGTGAGCATGCGTGAGGAGTGAATGGCAGATGTATAGTATGAGAAATAAACTATGGGCTTAGGCATGCAAGAGTATAGTCTTCCTGACTGAACTTACGCTAGAGCTTCATTAGTAGCACACACACTATTTTTTACTTAATTATTAAAAATAATTGTTTACACTCTACGCTTGTGGATGTGGGATGATGGTTTCAATTGTACACAGCACTAGAAGTAATGGGTTTAATGGGAACCTAATGCAACATGTCCATTCAGAGAGGTACAGCTGGTACTTTGACGGACAGAAAACATATCAAAAGGAATGAGAACTTGAAACCTCGTTGAAGTTTCAGTGCTGTTCAGACAGTCGATTAGTATGATACATCATACCTCTGTGTCTTCCTTACCTCTGACCATTAAACCAAAGAGACGGGAAGGAAGCACGAGACTAAATGTGTTCGAATGTTGATGGTTCACTGGCTCATCTCACCTCAGCACGCTATGTGGAGGAAGTTACCGCGCCCCTTCACGGGAAATGATGAAAGTGGGATCCGTCCTGTTTTTTTTGTCTACTTGCTGTGATAAAAAGCCACTGTTGTTACACGGCGGCGGTACCAATGATTCCACCCACACTGTCTGTGGCGTGGGCGGATGGATGTGCCGATTCGTCTGTTCCCTGCTCCTCCCTGACAGTCGGGACTGTTGCTGCTACAATTAATTACATTCACATACAGCTGTTTGAGCATGCACTGATGCTAAGGGGAAGAGAGCTTTAAATGATTTTAACATCTTCACAAAATGTCTTCGGTCATGTTCGCAGTGTTCTTGATTCTGTGACAGAAATTATTAATTAGTTATTAGTTATTATAATATAGACATTTTACTGTAACAACTTCTCATGTCTTCCTAACCATTCTGAAGTATTGTATAGCATAACATTTTTGATACAGTGCTTCCCTCTAGTGGATGAAAACATGTATGAAATAAATAACTCTTTCCGTTGACAGAGCAATTGTATGACATGTTATATTATTATTAGAAAAAAAATGTATAAGAACAAATATTTTAAAACTGTTAACGAGTAGGCAGATATTTTATTGTAATCTCAGAAACAGAACAATCTTTATTGTGTGCACATACAAGGAATTTGAATCAACTCAACAAGGACAACAAAATATAGGTAAAGTATAGACAGGACTGTCATGCACAAAAGAAGTGAAAAAATAGGTGCACATATAAATATTATACAGATATAAGTAAAAAGCATCAATGACAAACGATAAAATAGAAATTAAACTTTTATAAGTTATATTGACAGTGACCGATTATATGTACATGTGTATATGAACTGTAAAACTTTAATCAATAATGGCCGTAGTGGATATTTTGGAGTTAGAGGGTTATTGTCAGTGTGTGACGGCCTGCGGGAAGAAACTGCTCTTGTGTCTGTTTGTTTTGACGTACAGTGTTCTGTAACGACTACAAGAGGTGAGATAATACTAATAAGGTAATCTGACCACCTATTGAGCTTTTAACCATACTTAATTAGTTGTCTATTAAACTGATTAGGATGAGTGTTATTCCCTAGTTTTATTCAACTCTTCCTCAACAGTTGACTGAGACAGGAAGTGTCAGGGGGAATGTATTTACCGGAGCACCTCTGGTCCTTGTGGTGGTCATTTCCTGTTTCGACCAGAGGAGGGCACTCTCTGCTCTCTGTACACTCTGCCAGCCAGACCTGGTGGAGGTGAGCTGATGCTGCGGTGTGCTATTCTGAGCTGTCAGCACTCGCCTGTGCCGTTTCATTAAAGTGATGTCAGTGGTACTCCATCAGCAGTCCAATGAACAGCTGCCCTGCCCCGGGGCCAAGTCAACCACTGACTTTGTTGGTCAGGGAGGTCTGCAGGTTAACCGGCCGTAAGCAGAAACGGAAAACAAACTGCAAAAATGTTTGATAAAGACGTTGTAGCTTCCGTCAGCAGTGAGAAAAACACCTTTTGTGTTAGTTTTTAAAGCAGTGTTTCATAATGACCCTAACCCTAGTATAAAATATATAGGGTGTGAGATTCTTTTGAGTAAGTTTAAATCAAAACACACATTTTCTTCTTTACAGCTACATAATACCTTCAGTCTAGCAAGAGATGGTATCACCAATATTTGACCCCTTTCTGTCCCTTGTTATTTGTAGATCAATCACAGACGAACCGTGAGTGTTGCCGCTTACTCACGTTAGTTCACATGAATTCTGGATGATGAATTTAAGATTTTTCCAACAGCTACCACTCTGTGCCATGTGGGGGCACCAGTGTCTGAAGTTTCCCCATTTTGATTTAACATCTAGTTAGTGTAAGTAAAAATGTAACGTAAAATGTTTGATATGGTACTACAGCAGTCCCTGATTTGCCGTTTTCCCGTTTAAAACCTGGCCTTTAACTGTGTAACAAACACCTCACAAGTAGCACAGAAAACATTTAATCTGAAACGTCTGAAACACTGAAGGCCAATTCGACTTCACCTCTTTCACCATCATCCCCTTCCTCTCCCTCAGCTCCATTGTGACCGACACATGCTACACCTCAGACAGCCACTCAGCTCGACCAGGATCTGAATCGTATTTGGGGTCAAAACCACGATATCCCCCATTTGCCTTCCTCCGTTAATGGCCTATTTAGCTTACCGCCGATGGCAGTAAAGAGATAGCTGGGCTTTTATACCTTCTGACTGGATATGTTAGCAGGTAATGTCCTTAAAGAGGATTAGCGGATGGAAAGGAGAAAGAGGAGAGTGGCTGAAAGCGCCGTAGGGATGGCATGGCAGTAAATGGGGAGGTGATAGCAGGGAGGACCGGAGAGCTTATGCTGCCTTGGGCTGCCTCTGGCTTTGGTCGGGGATTAGCAGCCATTGTGGATTCTCTGGTATCCTGAAGCATGTTGAGTCATAGCTCTTTAAATGTTTGCAGATATACAGATATACATGCAGAAAAACAAACATTCTACATAGGAGCAATGAAGAAGTTGTTTGTCACATAATATTAAGCTTATGTCTCTTTTTAAAATCACACTATTAGACAAATCGGTTGTCAAGGTCAATAAGTGGATAATGGTCAACGCTGGTCTTCTCGTGGTAAACTTTTCCTTCTGATCCCATGTAGTCCGTCAGTCAAGAATGTGCCGTGGGTCGAGGTCAAGAGCCCCAACAAACCAAACAAATCATAGTGTTTACTGTGTTCAGCGATTAACCTGTTTTCTACTTGAATACATTCTTAAACAGGCATTGCAACCTTCAAGGGTGACCTTTTAAGGAAGTGACTGCATGTGTGTGTGTGTGTATGTGATGTAGAAATAATGTAAGTTAGGGGAAGTGGGATGACAAAAGATGAAGCAACTCAGACAAAAAAAGGGAAAAGAGGAAAAAAGAATGATTTTGAGATATAAAATAGATTTAGTAGTAAAAATAGTCACACCGAGTCACTAAGCCCCTTGGTCCTCCTCTAATGTTCTAACTGCCATACGGCTAATGCCCTAGACCCAAGGCCTTGACTCGGCCCAGCTAAGCTGTTTGGGGGGATTTGATCATGCATAGATGACATTGAGTTAGAATGGGTCACTGCAGATTCTGCTTTAGCCACAGCCTGCTGGAAAGGAGTCAAGTGGAGGGCAAGCACCTGGGCTAGATGACCTTTACCTGCAGAGAGGAGACAGAGGGATCAGGAGGGGAGGCTGCAGAGATCCAGTTTGTCAAGAGTCGGTTTCAAAACTTCAGGGATGAGTAAGTGAAGCATTTAGCCTCACACAAAATCCTGTCATCAAAACCGGAATGGTATCATTCCTAATCACTATCCGTCCATTTCGTTATCCACTTTAACTCCTCTGTGTGTGTGTGTGTGTGTGTGTGTGTGTGTGTGTGTCACACATTAATACTTCCTCTTTCCCGCTCATGTTTCCAAATCTTTAAAAAGTGTGAGACTGTACTCTCCCCCGGGGAAGTATGTACAAAATCCTGTCCATGCAAAGACATCCCTGTGACCATCTCTGCTCTCAGCAGCACTGAGGAAATGAAAGGAGCATTGTGTGCTGCTTCATGCTCCATGGCCAATTGACTTCTTTCCCCATTAATCAAATGCACTGTTTACCTAATCTTTCATAGCATTTCAAAACCATTAAAACCAAGAGGATTATCCTAGTATTTCTGACGGTGTTTCTTTTCCTCAGGTACAGGTGCCCCGATAACACTCCCCCTCTTTTGCTCTCTCTCTCTCTCTCTCTCTCTCTCTCTCTCTCTCTCTCCTCCTTTCCTCTCTTTAGTCTTTCCCCCTTTATCACTTTCTTTTTCCTTTCTCTCCAAGGATTACTTTCTGCATGATCTAAATGATTAAAAGTGCAACCTCTCCATCTCACCAATGGACAACTCTACCAGCGCTCTGGATAAATAAAGTATTATTGTCCGTTTAAAGCAGATTAAGCAGAAGGAAAGGGGCTTCTTGACTGCTTTCATAGTGTACACTTTTGTGTCTTTGAGCAGGAAGTTTGTATGGTTTAGTGGGGCTACATTTCGGAGAGTGTATCTCACTGTAGAGCTAAAAGAGGAAATTGTGAATTGAATTGCACTTAAAACCCCTCTTTGTAAAACTAGACGAAGCGCAAAGCAAACTCACATGCCAGAGCTGTTGGCTGGGATCTACAGGCAGGTGTATAGGTTATAGCCAAGCTGCACTTTAGCTTGTTTTGCCCTGAAGCCGTGGGAGTATGCTTTTACTTGCTTCGACTTGCAGACGACCAACATGGGGTCAGTCGTTGTGGGTCAAAACAACAAATTCGGCTTATGAGATCTGTTTAAAAAAAGTGTTTATGGAAACCTAGATTTTTATTTTTTTTTTTATCAAATGAGATATGAAGAGGAAAGGTACTGTGTATATGGGACTTTGTAAGTCTGCAGCCAAATTATTGTCCCAGGACTTATGTTCATATGAATAAATTTGCATCTCATTATGTCAAATGCTCATATGTCATATGTACAGCAAGAGGGAAAGTAACTGTGTGGAAGTTGGGAGATGTATGAGAAGCACGTCCGACAGTAAAGCAAGACGCTGGCATTTGCATTCTGTCACAGACATGCAATCAACTCTCATGCTCATATTAACCATAACCATCTTTCCCTAACATTAATCATACCATTGTTGCCGTACACAGATATTGTAGGAAGCAAATGTTTTTTTTAAGTTATGGATGTAATCCGGGGTTTCACAGAATCGGGTTATAGCGTTGCTTTATTGTGGTGTTGGAGTGCTTTGGCATCCCTCTGATGGCACCATCTGGCCATTATTGAAAGTGAATTCTACCGTTTTTTTAAAGGTAACTCTTTAAATGAAGCGTAATCTGGTCTCAAATGATAATGTGCTTTAGATAACTTCCAGTTGGCAGAGCTCTTGAACTAAGCATGCTGAGGTCAAGTGGAGAAATTAAGAACATATGACTTCTTTTACTAAACCAAATATAAAAAACCCTTTTAGAATGTCAGCATTATACTGCAGACTGTATAGTCTTATGCAAATTGTGTGTATAAGTATGCATGCACAAGTGAGTCAGTCATGTTGATTGAGTGGCTGCCGATGATGCTGAGGGTTAATCTGTATTTAGTTGGTCCATCCGGATGCCTTAGAGGCCATCTCATTAAAGGAAATGAGACGTTGTGAGGCCTTTTTCAACAGACAGTTACTGAGCTCTGCGTGCATTCCTTCATGTCTCCTGCATAGAGGATAGGAACAGCGCTGTCCACAGTGGGTCCTGACCCAACAGTGCTGGACAAAAAGGCCCTTGTGCTGGTACACATGTTAGAGGGGACATGCCGGTGTGTCAATCCAGTGCAATTTTGAAAGTTTATCTCCAAACAGAACGTGACCACCGCAGACGGCTGAAGTTCTGAGCTATTTGGATCAAGATAGCTGAAGAATCTAGAACCGTAATGCTTTAAAAGATTGCCCAACCCCTCCAGTTACAGGGCGGAGGTTGGGGGGGGACCTGTTGAAATAGGCTAATAACGTCTTATTCGGGTCATTTTTTTTGGCTTGCCAAAGAGTTGACTGTACGTTTAGATGAAAGGGTTTAATTGGAAATGATAACCTGCTGACAGAGGGCATCTGTCGGCCCACAAGCCCTGGCTGTCTGTCTGCCAGTACTGCAACAATATCCACAGGGAGATTGGCAGATAGAAGCTGCTGTCAACGCCCTGAAGCTCAGGGTTGTTCCAGTATAAGCCCTGCACTTGTGTTTGCTGCAGCTAGGGTACGTGGCACTATGGCCGGCTGTGTGCAAGTCACCCTAAAAACAAGCAAGCGGTGCACGTACACACGCAAACAATTTTTGATCATTTACGTGCTAAGGATAAAAGGATAAAGACACAAGGGAGATGAGTGTCAAGGGAACTCGAATGCTTTCAGAGCAGTTCAACAAGATCCAGGACATCAAAGCCACTTAAATATTTTTCATTCTTTGAGCCACAAAATGCAGGATGATATGACAGACACACAATAGGCCCACAGTTTCCTCTTGGCCCCTGCAGCAGTGTTGACATGAGTAGAAATTAAGTTATCACCCCTTTTTAAAGTCCAGACGGCTGTCAGACAAGGCCCAGTGGCACGGGGGAGATGTGATGGTTCCAGCAGCGGGCTGCTTTACATGGTAAGCTCAGTCTCACGTCTCCTCTTCCATTAGTACCGCACTGTCTGTCATACCTGCTTCCTACATGTGTATCACGAATGGTTTGTTGTTGACTGATGTTTTAAATATATACCTGGCAGGGGGGGTGCTTGTGTTTAAACCTCCCGACCATAAGAATATTACTACTATAATAATACTGCATATGTAACCACCTTTTATCTATTGTTTTCTGATCAATTTCATACAACACATATTTGTAACTGATGTGTATTGTCATAGTGATGCTATCAACATCCTCCCTTGAGTTATCTGCCCTCTTTTCACCCTCAATACGTTTTCGTGCTTTTAGCAATCACATAATTTACTCACCAAACTATGTGTCTACATTTGAGTCCTTGATGCCAGTTACTGCTGTGGTTACAGTATAATTGGTCCAAAAATAGACCCAACAGAGACTGTATTTTGCATTTAGTTGGTGACTAAGTTGAATCCAGGTTGCCTTGTCAAACCTCACTCCAGGTCCTGTAACTGCTATCTCTGAGCTCCTCATTTCTTGTGGCATGGTTCCCACTTCCTTCGAGTGTCCAGACACTCTCCCGGAGCAGCTGAGGGGTTCACCTCCACTACCTGAGCCGCTCTTCTGACCTCTTCCACTTCTCTCCGTCGCCTCCTTGTCTCCTTCTTAAGTGGTTCCCCCTGAATCTCCCGTCCCTTGACAGACCCCTGAAGCTTTTCATCCTGCTACTTCAGTGTATAGGACATTCACCACACCCCCGGCCTCACCTTTCCTCCTTGGGCAATGGGTGCAGTTCTCCCCCAGTTGGCTTCTTCAGGTTCAGTCGCACAGATTGGCACATTTAATTGTGGGGCTCTTCATCAGCAGATACTGGATTTCTGGGTCTGTCTGGACTGTCCATGGGGTTTTTACCCGGTGGTTCATTTTACAAAGCAGTTTGATAACACAAAACTCAAACAACTTTCATTTTTCGAAAGGGCTTTACTCCGTCAACAAAGTTGCAAGGCAGAGTGCTTTTTGAAAAGTAGCCATCTTTGATGTGTCGCTCTCTGTATATTTCCATTAGGAAAAAGATGCTGGCGAAAATGATATGACATGAGTGAAAACAGCCCACAGAAATATTCTCATTTCCTACACACCTCATGACAAGGTTCATGAAGACATAGTAGTATAAACATGTAGCTACTACAACTACATCATGACGCTGTGCCTTTCTCAACTTTCTTTACTTTCTCAACTTAAATTAAAGGCACTAAATTGGTGCAGTAGGCAGATATCCTGTTAGTGTCAGAACTCTGTTGTGCTTTCATTTTGTGTGTGTGGTGTTCGAGGTGAGGGTGTGTCATGGACCTTCCACAGAATATGAGAAAAATGTGATGATTGATTTAATGCCCAGTCAGGTCTAACTTGCAAGAAATATCTTCTTTATTGAGAGAACTATGGGAAATGAGGCGATTACATGAGACTGATTTGATGAAATCAAATAAGCCTTATTATTATTATTATGATTCCAACCAACCTAAACAAATCACAAAGGCACCTAAATCACCATGCACTCTTTCTCAACAGTGTTTTAGGGGATAGGTCAAACGGATTAAACTTTCAGCATTTTGACCCCATTAAGGGTGTGCCCCCATCCTAACTCATCACAACAGAAACAAACGTTAAGAGGTTCCTGCTTTAAAAGGGGAGTTGCTCGCCATCGGAGAGCCACCATTTAATTATGACACACAGGAAATTATCCCCAGAATGGTCCCAGTGCTGATAAGGAGTCCAAGCCCACTGGATGACAGCTGTAGAAACCTGAGAGAATTTATCACCAAAGTGGACGGTGGGGGCCCACGACTGGGCGCCTGACAATCTGATTGGACTGTCATCCCCAGGTCATAATTAATATATTTATCACATTAATAACTGAAAAGAAAATTTCAGCGTCACTGGTGCTATTGTAAAAGGAGGCTTGCCCCGGCCCCAGAGGTGAACAGTGGCCAAATTCATGTGGCGGTCGGTTTCCCTTGTGGTTAATAAGACTGCTGTCAGTAAAATGGGGGCTGAGGGGGGGGGGGGGGGGGGAAGGGGGGCGGCCTCTTTTAGAAGCGACGAAAAATAAGCCCCCCCCCCCCCCCCCCCCGCTCAGAATGAAACAGAATTTAGAGGAAGAAAAGAATTATGTTACTATCTGCTGACAATCCCGACCACAGTCTTTGCATAGGAATACTTGTTATTGTATTGAAAGTAACACAACTCATGTACTGTTACAGATGTCAAAGCACTTGTGTTTTATTCACTTATTTCAAAATGATATATGATTTAATTTGAAGTATACTTCATTGATATAAGCATGTATTAGAGCAGATCTCTTGTTTTAAATTAATCAGCTGGCAGGCCGTCGTGGATTGCCGAAGGATACTCCTGATAGCCAATCCTTGTTGGTATTTACATACATTTACATCCAGGTACACTTATATTTGATAGCATCATGTTGAAACATGTTATCAAAACCACAGGGCTTTCTGTTTCTTTGTAAATTGTGTTCATTAGGACACTCTACACTCTACTGAAGAAATAGTTACTGTAACCTAAACAAGTTGTGAACACAACACATTATCACATTAGGGTGATCTGGTGAATTTGTTGGCAGGAAGTTGCCTATAACGATGTTTTTGGTCCTCACCAACTCCTGAAGGATACGTCTGGCTCCTTAGCTAATGCTTCACTTTGTTCACCATGTAGTCACTAAATTGTGGATTTGTAGAGCTTTTTTTTTTACTAAAAACAGCTGCCATTTTTAGCTGAAAATGCAATAAGAGCAATGAACCAGAATGGTAGATTTGGGGGCCAGAAAATAATCACTTGAAAGTCACTAAATCATTGAGAGGAAGTTCAAAGAAAGTCACAAGTCTTGTGATCCATTATTAGTATAAAACATATTGATTATAGCGGCTTAAAAATGGTGTGAATAGTGATTTGACAATTGCATTGAATCGTTTATATTTGCCATATTTGCACATTTGACATAGTTGTGTTGATATTTTCTAAAATAATCTTTTAATTTCATTAATATTACCTCCTAACCTGTGTTAGAGGGTAATATTGTGAAGCTTACCCATGGGGCTGCATATTAATTCTGACCCCAGACCAGTGCCGTATCCTGTCCTGTGCAGGTGGAAAGCCACAGTGGGGATACTTTTATCGGGCATTCCAAGGGTACAAAACAGGAAGGAGGGGAAGCCGAATTGTAAAGGTAACACAATCAGCCGCTAAAGTAGTCACAGGAGTATCGGTTTCTTTAAGCTGCACTGAGCGCGGCACAAGATTAAGATGTGGATTACTGAACATTTACTTCATGTCACACAGACGGAGGCATGTGGTTTGTTCTATAAAGTGATACGGCACCCTGACCTTCTTGCAATCCAGTCAAGTGATATAATTATACAAAAGAGATGTGCCCATAATTTGTGTTCATTTGATTGTTACTGGGTTTGGAGATCGGTAGCTGATGCAGAGTTTGGACTGACTAAATTGATCAAAATATATTCAACAATGAATGTGTTTATTCATATGTATACACACTTGAATCATTCAAAGACTACTCCTGCCCTAAACTTTTTTTTTTTTTTTTTTTTTTTTTTTCCCTTCCCCCCCCCCCCAGTATTTCCCCACAGACTGGAATCTAAACCTGTGGGGCAGACTTCACCTTTGACCCTCGTACTTGACCCCGTACCTTGGGAATGAGTTTGTGGAAGTCGGACAAGCTCAGACAGTGTTATGCATTTCTGCTTCATCAATCTCTGGTTGATCTGAGAGAAAGTAACAGAAGCGAGTGCGTGTGCGCGTGTGATGGAGAGACAGAAATTTTAATAACTGACTAGTGACAAACCCTTACTGTACACGTGATTCGACGCACCCAAACCTCAACAATAGATTTTATTCTGCTCTTGGAAGTCAAATATTAATTTCCGGCAGGCTGTCTCTGAACACCGCTGTGGATTTCCTTTCAGAATCAAACACACCGCCACTGCCAATAAATAACTGATGTGCAAGTTACGCATGCTGCATGTCAGATGTCAATTACTTTTTGTTTCATGTCCTCAAGGGTTCAACCCAGTCTTCTCCGGACCTTGCATCCACTGCCGCGCTGTATAAGTGAAAGGGTAGCCCAGGTGCAAGTTGGCGCACAGTTACATAGACCCCTCCCTCATGTCCTGTGTGCATTGTGTCCATTTTCTTTAGGTCCATGTTCCATAGGGGCAACATGATGTGTGTTTCCTGCTTTCAAAAAGGCCTTTGAGATCCAACCCATTGCCCACCTATGCTACTCCTTGTTGCAAACAAATGTACAGCTTTCTAGTTTAACCTGGGGAAAATGTGGGTGAAGATATAGAGTGAGCAGAGGAGTGAGGGTGAGTAGGGGTTGCCCCCCCCCACCACACACACACACACACACACACATTCACACACACATCCCTACTCACCAACCCACCCTACAGACTTTCTTTCAGGTTCTTGGTGTAGAGAGAGGCCGGCCGGCTGTCCCAAAGCGTTTCGCCTCTGTGAGCATGCACAAGATGTCCATTCATGCCCCATGGTCCTACAACTGTGCCCCCCCCCCCCCCCCCCCCCCCCCCCCACACCCACACAAACACACACACCTACCCCACCACCCCTCCTCTCTCTTCAACTCCAGCTGAGGCAATTCAACTCGGGCCAGTAGCAGGGACCTTTAATCTAACAGAATGTAGCAGGCACCTGAACTACTTAACCGCTGTGCTTGTTCAAGGGGGTGGGCACGGAGGCTAAGGTAACCGGCGTGTAACAAAAAGCCCGAACTTTATCCCTGGCCAGGATGAGTACATTTCCTTTCTGTTGTTCCCAACAAAGGCCAGCAGCCACAAATGGTCTACTATCTGTGTCACCGGGAAGTGGATAGCAATTTGTTTCTATTAAACAGGACGGTCCTCATCTTCCCCAATCGACCCCCCCCCACACACACACACACACACACACACATGCATATTGATTCAGCTGGCTTTTGTGCTGCAGGTAAAACCCCAGTCAATGGATTTCATTTGAGCTCACCTTCACCAGGTGGAGAACCCGTAGTCTTTACTAGGGGCCCCCTGAAAGAGGACCAAAAGAGGACCCCTCATTTTGCTGTTCAGGTTAAAGTGAGTATTTATGGGGGGGCACAAGGGGCTTCAGGTAATATGAACGCTAAAGGTTGTCGGTTAACAAAAACTTGACTGCAGCATTCAGGGAAATATCGTTCTGCTCTTGATCTGTCCTTTCCAGTTCATGGCTGCAGGTCTCAGTGACGCACAGCTACTCGACCCTCGTGCGTGCGCACACACACACTCGCACACACACACACACCTACACACACACCTCTCTACAGCATAACCCATCCCTATGGTTCCTTACTACATCATATCAGTGGCACCTTGACCTCTTTGATTTATCTGGATTCCTTTAGAGGGCAGAAATACAACAGTGAGCCACTGTATTTCACCTGCATTGTTTCCAATACCACACAGAGCCATTCCCCCGCTTTGACAGAGGCAAGATGGTTGCTTTCATAATAGGTTGTTTCTCTTTTTTATTTAAACCCCAGTCTCCGACCATTCGTTTAGTCTCTGCTACAGATATGAAACATTTTGAGTACGATTGTATATCAGTCATGATACCACAAATCAAGCAGCAGGAAACCTTGCTATTGTTTTTGTGCAGTGTAAATGTGTATGCTGCTTATGGAACATGACCTGGTTTTAGGTGAATACCTTTGAGTTCACATATCAAACTGTTTGCTCTTTTATTGTCGCTGAGTTTGATTGGATTTGTTGTATTTGACATCTATATAGTAATATATAGATGTCAAATTGTGGTTGAGAAATACTGTTACTGTATATAAAATTGTGTATATTTTGTTTTTTCTGTTTCCTCCATTTTCCTTCCCTCCTTTCCTTTCATCCAGTTAATTAGGAATTGGACACATATGGTTCAATTCATTTAGCTAATGAGCACCTCTAAATGGTAAAGGCGAGACACTATCTCTCCTCACTTTCTCTTCATCCGTCTTTGGATTTCTTCACCTTCCGCCCTCATCCCTCTTTTATTTTTCCCTGCCCCCCCCCCCTCCCTTCCTTTGTATTGACGCCCTGGGACCCCATCTGGGCCCTTTGGAGGCGTGAAATGCACAGTAATTATTAGTAATCATCACACACCATCAGAAACGGATCCTAGCGCTGTAATTACATGATAAATGTCTGCCTAACACATGCCCTCTATTTAGCAGCCCCCTGGAGACCGCGGATAATAGACAGCTAACAGGGATCCGCAGAATGGGCCTTTCAGCGCTGGCCGCGGCTTATTGTCTACGCGCCAATACACACTCGCCCCCCGTTTGGCAACAACGCAGACCCCGATCAATCCCCTGCACTGCCCCCCCCACCAGCCTACTGACCCCTCCCAATACACACACACACATCCCTTGTCAATGCTAAGTTTGATTGGATAGACAGCAACGTCAATCATTGGCATTACACCGCATTGCTAATGGCTGCCCAACAATTTCACAGGAGAGAAAAGAGTTTTGTTCAGCCATTCATCGCGTAATGATGACTTGGTTTAATACTGTTGCCTCTGACCCCTGAGCAAAATATGATAATTGGCATTATTATCATGAGCGTGTCTTTTGTTGCTTTTTTATGTATCATTCTGATCAGAATGCAGTTTCTGATTGTGTTTTTTACATTACAGACTGAGACCAAAGGAGTGTGACATGATTTGTCTGCATAATTTGTTGGTATGCAAAGGACTGCATAACTATCTATAAACCTCTATTTTAGTTATTTCAATGTATGCTCACAAGACTTAAACATCTTTTACCAGCAGATTGACTGCCTTGCATTAAAAACTAAAAAAATGTATGGAACTTGATTTAAACCTCACTTTACACAGCACTTTAATTTGCCTTTGCAAATGTCACTTTTACAGTAACGGGTGTGTATTTGCACACTTCTCTATCTAAATTATGTATGTATATGTATTCTATATGTATGTATATGTACAGAAGCACCATCGTCAAATCACGAGGAACATGATTTCGCCACAATGCAGAGAAAATACTTGATACCGAATATACAAAAAAAAAAGAATTCAATACTCCAAATAGCAAATTAACTACTGTGTACTCCAAATTTAAACCATTATTTTGTGTACTTTTACATAAGTTGAAGTTATTTAGCAAATGTTACACAAGATCTCACTGCCTGAGTTAAAACAATACAAATTCACAGGCAGGTTGCGTGTGACACTGAAAGCACCAGTCAGAGCTGATGGTGACATAAAAGACAATGAAAGTGAGTGGATGTCAACTCAGACCACCAAACGTGAATGAGTAAATGAGACTCTGAACCTCTTCGCAGTTTTTGATGCAAATAAGGCCTAGGTGAGTAAATAGACATGTGGGAGCTTTTATGTTAATTTTTCATCGAGTGCCTCTGTGCTTGTGTAACAAAGGCATCGCAGTTTGAATCTACATACGGAATGATCAGATATGCATGCAAAGAAGGATACTCTTATCTAAATGCATAGAGCGAAATGAGGAATCGTGTTTGTGAACAACACGGAGAATTTGCCTGAGATTTGCCTAGCTGACTCTAAACAACGGTCAACTCTTTGGGGACATTTTATAATTTAGACAGGCGAAGCCACAAGGACGTTGGCTGTTAAACAAATTTTATATATACTGTATTAGACATTGTTAAAATTTTGATATAAGGGCTTTGGATGTTGGCATAGTGGCTCTTTATGTCTTGTTCCTGTTCATTCATGAATACATGATATAACCGATTTACCGTTATAACCGTTGGTACCATGGAAAGCCCAATTTACCATTTCACCTCAAATAAAGGGAGAGGGTTTTATTTTAATATGACTACTGTAACCAAAGCTTACCTGCATCAACAGAGGCTCAGGTTTGCACTGATGCCAAAGACTTTTGATTCTGACAATACCTACATTTTACCTCTAGATGGCAACAATTTTCCATTTCTGTTTTTGAGAGGAGGATTTCACAGTTAAAAAAAACAAGATAACTATTGTTTTGTTGTTTTCTCAAAATAATGTGTCTATGCTGCAAAGAGCTGAATTTGTTCTAATCTGTTAATCAATCTTTATTCTTTCATTGGTTGAGCCTTTATCATGTTGTGGTTATTGCCCGCCATTGCCATGCCAAGACCACACGCACACACGCACACACACACACACACACACACACACACACACACACACACACACACAAGTAGACAAAAACTACATACAAAACAACTAATACAGCTCTGCCTCAGCACAAAACCAGACATTGGGTGAAAAGCAGTGCAATCTCAAGCAGAGTCTGACAATAACAGACATATCAACTATCTCCTAATTGATACAGCTAGGCGGTCAGTCAGTCACTTAATGAATTGCTAATAGCCCTCAGCAATGCCATGAGTGACAGGGGCCGAGCATTCCACCTGGTGGTGGCTGCCTGGGGACTGCGGTGGATGGGGATGCTTCTCATTAATGGAGGCGGGATGCCTGGCGATTGTTCAGTCTTGTGTAGAGAGGCCTCTTGCACATGGAGGCCACGCTTCTCCCTCAGCTAGCCCCCATGACCTCAGACAGCCGAGTATCACAGAGTCACCCATAATGAAGACTTGATCAAAGAGATGTAGCATTCCACCGAGCCCGGCCGAGCAACCCAACAGGATGAGAGAGGAGGATTGAAAGAAAGACAAGGAGAGAAAGGAATAGGGGGGGTGTAGCCCACTCTGCATAATAAGGCTGCAATTAGAGAGTTTGCAAAGCATACTTCTGCTGGCAAAAGAAAATGCATTGATCTGGAAGTCTTCTGACCATCAAGATTTAGAAAGTGCTTGACAAAATGGGTTGGTGTGCGATGGTGAATAAATTGGTTTGTAACAGCTACAAACTGGGCAAGAGTGAATACTGAATGCATATATATATATATAAATATATATATATATATAACTCAGTTACAAGCTGCAGTGAGTAGTATTTCTTTATATTTTTTTCATCTAAATGCAACCTGTAAACACATGTACAAAAAAACAAATTCCATATATCAGAGCATTACAAAAGTGTTATCATTAAAAAGTAACCATTTAAAAACCCAAGAAAGTCAGCACGGATTATGGCTAGAGTTAGAGGTACATATGCTATTCATTCATTTGCTGCACTTGCCACAAGCAGCAGCGTTATTTATCTTAATGCATATAACTGCTAGCCCCTTCAACTGACCCATAATTTGCTACTAATAACTGCTGTGGGCGGAGTGATTATAGCTTATCATTAGTGCCAGCAGCTTTTACTAGTGCGATCCCAGCTGAAGGGCCCTTACTATAATTGTGAGCCATTATAAATATAGTACGTTGAAAGTATAGGGGGGGGGCGCTGACTCCTCTTTCTTAACTGCTGGTGATTGAGCAATTAAACTTTGGCAACTTAATTACCTCACCACAACAACATGACTATGAGGCATTAAGGTATGGCATTATGGTAAACATTATCGGAGAGCGACGGCCTTGAACTGGGTGATGTATGAGTCTGTGTTTATCGCCAGCTGCCAGCAGAGGTAAACAAAGCATACAATGGCAGGTAAAAAGTAACCAACTAATGTGTTTTTTGTAAAATATTAATGTAATTAGTAAAAATAAAATAATTATTATATTTATAATAATATGATATGTTATAGGAGTGGAAGTTGAATGGGAGTAGTGGTATTTTTTATTTGTATTAGCACTGTTATTACTCCATCTATTCACCTGACCACCAGCCTATTAATTAATTGCCTACTTAATGTGACCTATTGTAGAGGAATAAGGCCCCACAAGCACTGCGTCAGCTAGCCCTCAGCATAGAAAGGCTAACAGATGTTGCATGGAGCAAAACAAAAAACACCAGAATAAAAACTAACATCCATTTGTCAGCCCAAGTAGGAATCGCACTATGCAAGCTCCTCATTAAGTGGCATTAAAACTGTGAAGGTCTATAATTATCGAATAAATCCTTTCCCACATGAATGAATTCATCTGCGTGCCATAATTCTTCCCCCCACAGAGCAGCTCTGGCGGTGAATGAGTCTTTTGTGCACCACTGTTGGAAGGCTTTTGTGAAATTACACTACTACATAATGATGCTAATCATAAATTAGCATTTCAAGATGGTGCAGCGTGTTTGTGTGTGTGTGTGTGTGTGTGTGTGTGTGTGTGTGTGTGTGTGTGTGTGTGTGCACCTAATATGAGTGTGTGCATGTATATACATTTGACAAAGTAAATGTAAGCAATCTAATTTTAAAAGATAGATAAGATGGATAATGAAATGTAAGAATGTCTCTGATATCAAATCCTAAATTAAACTCATGTAGTTTGTTTAGATGTTATTTCCCCCTGGCAGCTGCAGGCCAGAGAGGATGCACTGCAGACTGTGGTGAGAAGTTGAGCTTGGGAGCTTCCCTTCTTCTCTCTCCGTTCCTTTTTGCTCTTTTATTCTTCACTCACACTATACAGTATATCGCTCGTTTATGTCCCCGTATTTTCTCTTAAAACTGCAGCACATATTGAGGAACAAGTATGCACACTGCAACACAGACTAACGCAAAATCAACACAAAACACAGGCATTGTAAAGACAAATAGAAGCCACACGACGGAGATATTAGATTCAAGTTTCTATTCATTGGCTGAGAGTAGCAGGTGTGTGTTTCATTACCCACCAAAGAAAACACGACTGCAGTGTGAGCTTCTTAATGTTCGGGGCTTGACCAACTAATGAAAGTAGACAAAGAGACCGATCTAGAGCCAGCGCCCACTCTGTGTCCACTTAGCACCAAGCTGGAACCTTTGCCAATTAGGACCCGTTTGTTTGATGTGACAATTAACAAGGAGTCGCTTGGTCAATAATCCCAATAAGGTTTCACTCTGCTCACTATTACGATGTCCACCTTTGTTGCAACATCCAGTATGTTTAAGGGTAGGGACAAATGAGCAGATGCATTTTTCCATTAGTTTGCCTTGTGAGAGATACTTTTCGTGTGTGACTATTCAGATTATCTGTTTTGAATTATTGACTTCGCAGACACATTGTATTCAATTATTTAAAAAATGACTGCAGTTATACAGAAGTCATTTGCATGAAAAAACACATTTGTGACCTCAGAATGAGGACCACATGTAAATGATAACGGATGCAGTGTGTGACACAAAAGGATACTGACAGACATCCAGTCTCTGCATTTAAATGTCCACACTATTTACCTGACCTTTTTCTCTGGAATAATCCTGAAACATATTGTTGTACATTTACAGTAAGTCATTCGTTTACCTTTTGTGTTTTCCAGGTGGCCTCTATCCCAAGCCAGTGTGACCACATTGCTTTGCATTTTCCTCATCTCTGCCAAACAAATGGAGCTTTAATATGCAAAGCATAGCATATGGCTTTTTCAAAGATAGAAATTCATACAAAGATATCAGACATGCTCCTCATCATCACCATTGCTCCCTGACATGTTTGTGCTAACAACATCATGAAAGAATTGTGTCTACTTTCGGATGCGAGGTGGGAGATGGAGAAGTAGCTCAGTTTGAAGGGTTTCCTGCTTAATGCGGATGTCTAAAACCCACTTCATCATCCGTAACATAGTCACAGCTTTCATCAACAGAGAGGCAAAGGGCTTCAAAAAGTACATAGTACTGCAGGTGTAAAAAGCGACATCTGAAGTTGTTGCAAGTACGTGCATGCATGTTGAATGTGTTGTAAAATGTTGCAGTGGAACTAGGTATGACGGCTCGAAGCTGTGGCAGCGACTGTGCACTAGGTGGTGCCCCATCTCTTCACCAAGACAACACCACATGGTGGTACTTTTCTGCCAAACCCAGCACTAAACCTGTAAAGACTGAGCTGTGCATGTGAGCAGAGTGATGAAGCTTTAGTCACGAGTGACAGAATATCAACTTACCATCACTGATGATGTTTGTCAATCGAGTTCTTCTACATTTTCAGACAAAGTAAATGTGTGCAAAAGGTTGCTTAAGTTAAAGTATAAGAAAAAAGTATATGGTGCCAGTCCCTTAAACACATGTACAAATGTACTAACATGCATATTATACCTTTATTATACGCACACACACTCTCTCACTCACAGCTATTAACACATTAACACATATAAGTACGTCCACTCTCTCTGTCTCCCCCCACCCTCTGTCTCAATAAGTCATAATAATGTGATCTGAGGAGAGAAAACTAATGCTGGTTGATTAAAAAGGATTCAGGTGATGAAGGCTCCAGTCTTGGTGCTGAGGGCCGATAGTTTCAGCCCGGCCCAAGGCAGCAGCTGGAAGCGTAATTGCACGGGCTGATTTATACATCATTAAGACCTCCATATAAGTCACCCCTTTTGAAAAGAGCAGTTAAGCTACTTATACTTTTCACAAAACAGCAGCAATTCTGTATAAAATGAATGTATGACGTTCCTCTGAAAGCATATGGTATATTTCTCACCTATTAATAATTCAAGTTGAATGAGCAAAAATTAGTTGGCTCAGTTACCGCCGCGTTTGTCCCACATTAATTTCACCGACATTTTGTAAATGGGGCTATTACGCTAAAAACAAAGCAGAGTGAATGACCACGGTTTGCCATACTTAGGAAAAGAGAGGGCCTCATTCGTACACCTGTCATTTTCAAACAAGGCACCATTATGGTTTGCAGAGAGGGGATATCACACCTTTCATTGTAGCCGTGTCCCTTCTGTGGAAAAGCAGCAGCCTTGAAATTGTTACCAGCGAGAGAAAGCCATTTGTAATCTAAAAATCCAGACAGTTGCTTTTCACTTCAGAGTCTGTCAAATGACTGAAATTTGTCCGGCATTTCAAAATGAAAGAACAAATAAGCATTTCTACTGAGGCAATTATAAAGCCTGTGTGTGCGCTTTACTCTTCATGGTCTTTCATCCGACCTACACAAAGCATATTGAGTTTCTCCTAAACTCTTAAACTCATAACTAAGGTTTGATTGAAATCAAATGAGGCCCCCAATATTGGGGTAGCTGCAGAATACACAAGTGAACAGGTGTTCTTTTAGATATTTCGGAGTATATACATTTTAACAACCCTTGACACGTTATATTCACACTGATTTTGAGATACGCGCACACACACACACACACACACACACACAGACATTCACCAGCAACACAGAAGGAGCGGCTCAATGGGGCTGAGCACATTGTTGCTTTAACCTTCTGCGCCAGTTATCCCTCTCAGAGCTCCAAGCCTTGGCAGCTAACTCTATTGGCTTTTTGTCATGGAGCCCTGGCTTGTACAGTGGCTGTGGGGTGGATAGCAGAGGGGGAGAGATCAGGGGAGAACAAAACAGCAAGGAAAAAAATTCCTTTCTTTCACATTATTTCTGAAGTGAAGTGAGTGTGAGCAGGGGCTGGAGGAGGCCTTGTAGAGGCCCCGTCGTCTTGGGGTCATTATGCTCAGCAGATCATTAGGCCCTGAAGAGGAGGCACACGACACAGAACCCAAAATCTCTCAGCTGTGCTGCCCCCCCTCCCCCTGACCCCTCCACTCCTCACCAAGGCTGAACGGTGAGTAAATGACCTGACCTCTTCCAGCCCCTCTGCTAAATACTTGTATTACGGCCTCTGTAAGGCTGCTTGATGCTGAGATGGATGAACACATCCTGCAGACTTCCTTTCTAATCCCCAGCATAGAGTAGGGTGAAGAACTGGCCGTGCACATTTCCTTTTGTCCCTGTTCATCTCCACTTGGTGATCTTCTGCACCCTGGCTGAGGTGTGAGTCGAGGGCAGGTGTTCCCTCGCCAGGTCAAGTGAGCTAACATGGAAATAGCTATATCGGGAATCTACAATTTAACACTCACGTGTGCAGACTGAACGTGTTTGTGTCATTATGATATTTTGCATGATGAATTCTGGCCTTAATGGACCCATTAGCGTGCAGGAAGAAACCAGTCACACAGAGGTCATATCTCAAATGGTTTGCAGTCATAAATAAAAGGGCAGTGACAATTGAGGAACGGTTAGATTCGTATTGGCTGATACATGTACAAACTCGGCCCTCTCTCTGTCGCTCTCCTCCTACCTCACTCGCTTATCTCTTCCTCCTTCGCTTGAATGTCACCACTCTGTGGGAGGATTTAACGTTGCTTTTAACCCTCACTGCCTCATAATTACCTTGACATTTACCCTGCATTCAATCAAGTTTTTAACAGCAGATTTATTGCAATGACTTTTTTGTATTGCAGAAGGCAGCAGTAATTATGCAGGTTATTAAGAGTCTTCATGTTAATGCAGTTTTACATTCGGCAGACCCTGTTTTCCCGTGTGGAAGAGCGCAGTGTCAGCTGCTTTAAGACTGAGTGACACAGGAAAGGACAGAAATACTATTAGATGAAGTATCAGATGACTTGGGGTATGAGGAGTGGAACAGGATAGCACTGCCTCTCCCTCCTTTATTGCTCAGGTTATTATCACAACTGCTGGGGAATTGTCGAGACGGGGAGATAGGAGTGGCAACGATCCATCCGGGACTCGTTCATCACTATGCGCCGCAGCCCCCCGAATAGAAATTACATCTGCATCTGAATTAGTAACATTATTCGCCAATTTGGCTCAGAGTGAACATTGTTCCATTGAAGGTGGAATTAAATTAGAAAATGAGTGAGTCTTTAATTTTCAGATTATAAATCAGGGAATATAATTCACCTCCTTGTACCTTAAGGGCAATCACATTATCCTAAGCGACATTTTATCCTTAGCCCCGCCAAGTGATCTCGTCACGACACGCAGTCACACACCAATCACGCTTCCTGGGGAAGCAGGAAATACATCTTCTCCTCCAGAATTAGACATAAAATATGACTGTCTGCTCCTGCATGAGAGCTTATTTTACATGAAATGTGATGCTCCTTCTTTCCTCATTAACACTATAGAGAATGACTTGGTTCAAGTGATACAGCATCTCTTTTCAGCACTGTAGTACATGACTTTGTTTGTTGAAAATCAGGTGAACATATAGAATGTATAAATCCTACAAGCCTAAACTATATGACACTTGGAGAGTCAATATTATGGATTTGAAACCACTCAAAAACACCATTGTGCTTTTTTTTTTGTAGTATTCCACCTTTGTAACATGGTGCAAACTTTTGACGGTTCCTGCTTGGAGAAAAAAAAATCTTCTTTAAGACCCGTTGAGCTTTACACCTTTTCTAAACAGCTCTGTAACATTATAGTGAAAATGCAGCTTGGCTGTAATAAACAACTTAGCAACTTATAGTCGCACATAACCTGGTCAAATTAGAAGTAATGGATCGACCTTTTACTGCCAGTCGTTGCTGTACTGCGGCCCAAAACTCTCTGCCTGTTCATTTCATTCTGGCCAATGCCCAGACCTCATTAAAAATGAATGCGCTCCTTAAACCCCAACACTAGGCCTTTTCCATTAGGGAGAGAGATATGAGGGTGATAAACATTATTTGTGATCGGATATGAATCGTGCGAGGATTGGCTGCAATATTGAAAGCCACATTGAAAAGTGATTGTGCTTGAATTCCCCCATGCAGTTTCATGCCATATCACAGCTCTTGTAATTTGATTCCTATTCATTTTGGCCATTGTTGTGTATTATATTGAAAGCCCTATCAAGCTGATCTAGACCAACCAATTTGGATTTTTGTTATTCTGTCCCACTTGGTTGATTTTAAGCTGATCAGGATATTTGCCTGGCACAGTCTTGGGCATTCTGAATGGCCTTATCTTCCATTTAATTACCATACTGCCTTTGTTGGAGCAAAATTCATCTATTTTGGTGTGTAGTGGTGGGGTGCGCTTCTGCCTGTGTGTATAAAAGAGAGTGAGATGGGGGGTGTTTAGTTGTCTTCACTCTCTGTCTGTAGCTCTGATGTCACAGCCCTTTTGATATACTGTACAGGTGTATTTCCACGGAAACAGTGCATTGGTGAATCCCCCATAAAAGGCAATAAACCTTGACAGGCTATTGGAGATTCACCCCAGAGCGTTCCACTGACAATCTCCCAGACATATACATTTAATATTCCATTGATTGATTGATTTTATGGGACATGGTTAACATTATCATCAATACTGCCCTCGGGACCAAGACACAAACTTAGTCTGAAAAGAATAGTACTTGTCATAGATTATAAGGTGCCTGATAAACATCCGTATGAAGGGATTTTTTTATTTTTTATTACAGTATACATATGGTATACCTTTCTATGTTATTGTGTGTATATGAGAGCAGGTTGTGCATATCTCTAAGCATGTGCATGTTTGTGTTTGGTAGTGTGTCGGCCTTAAACACATATCCATGTGGGAATGCATTTCACATGTAATTGCAGTACAAATCAAACGTCATCCAAGTGCATTTTTCAGTATGCTCCACACTACTGGTGGTTGGAGCTGTTTTGGCCTGACTGTTTGACCCCGGCACGGTAATCCACATGCCCATCTTGTTCTCCAGGTTCGCTGACAGTCACAACTGGATGATAATGGCCGCCCTTGGACACTCTGCACCAGGGGGCAGGGATGTGATGGGCTGCAGCTCAGGCACATATTAATATTAATACGTATAAAAGCCGTCCGGCTGGCACAGAGTCATCAGCTGTAGACACTAGCCGACACACACAGGAATGCATAAGTGTGCACATGCAGATACACACTTATACACAAAAACAAGTAAAAGGTCCATTATGGATGTGACTGTGTAGCGTTTGCGGATGGACCGCTTCCCAAGGTCAGTTTGAAACATTTGCCAGCAGGAAACCTACACAGAGTGCCGGTTGTTCACACCGTTTGGGGAAAACACACATTATGCAAATTATTCTTCGTCTGAAATGGAACGTACACAACTAGACACAGTGTGCTAATGGCCATCGTGTCAGCCAAAGCAAATGGTCGTTGCGTGTGTTTGCTTATGTGTGCGCTGTACCTTGTGTGTATGCGTTTTGTACTGTATTATACACGTCTGTGGATGGGATAGCAAGATGTAGCCTACTTACAAGGTTTCCACCAGAAAGGTTGTAGTTAGAAACTTCTGCGCTGTTAGTAACATGTTCTGACGTCAGTCCCGCTCAAATGAAAACGGCAAAGCTGGAAGACCCCGCTTGCGACTTCAACAGCAAGGGAGAGAGACAGTTGTGGACGTTGTGTGTCTGCGCTACTACCGCAATGTGAATAGGGAACACTTGCAACACACGTAATGCGCAATCGACGGCATCACCCAGATGTGCCGATCATCGGGACGAGGAAAAAAAATAAATGGCGCCCAACTTCTTATCTCTGCTGCTTCCTTCAGATGCAAAAACAGGACGGGATAAAACAGTTACAAAAGAAAATGGCATTTACATTGGGATATAGCCACGGTGGTAAATCACACACTATTATTCTATGTATTTTGGTATTTTCAAATTCATAGCATAATTGAGGCTTTTGGGGTTTACAGTTTATTGTGACCTGTAACCTTTTGTTCCGTGTTCGTACAATGTAATACTTGAAATCTTCCTTATTTCTATAATGAAAATAATGTACCAAAGTTGACGGTACAAATGCTACTTCAGTCCCCAGCGGGATTATTGTGTCCGTCTTTGACACTTGCCCTTCTGATGTATTGGTAAAGATTGTTAGTGTGCAGTCAGAGTAAGAGACAGTGTACAGTCACACATGTTAATATGAAAGTGACAAGAAAATAAATATTAGCTTTTACTGATTCTGGTTGACTAAAACAGATATTTTTGTTATTATTATTCTAAAATATAGTTGGATAGTTTTGTGTTCAGGATGGAGAAATAGGACTTCCTCACAAGTAGCATATTTTTTGAGGTAAAAGCTTTTATTATATACGTTTATGCATAAATTGCTGCCTTTGCCATGGATAAAAATCATAGCCAGGAAAAATTCCGTTTTCACCCCTGATGAGTTTGCATGTAAAATGCAGAAAGGAGTGAAAGGCAAGGAACAAGGAACAGGTTTTTCTCGCTTTACATATTTCTTAATTCACAGAAGCGGTTCGATAAACATTCCGATAATGTACACGAGACATGCAGACAGCGTGGGCTCGGCTTCAACAGAAATTACGCAGCTTTATTTAGGGACTGAAGGTACAAACAATGTCACCCCTGTCTAAACCAACAGAATGCAGTGTTAGAAACCAAATTATATTTGCATATTTTATATATCGGCTGCGTTTGGTTTCAACAGCATACAAACAGTCTAAAGTAATGATGCAGTTCTTTTAAAAAGTGTGAATTGCACCTTTTCTATGTTTGGGTAGAGGCCATGACGTTCAAACACAAGGGCGACAAGGAAATAAAATTGATATAATTTGGAAATGAAGTTACTGAGGGGTGTCTGAGTAGCTGACATGTACAGTGAACTGAAAAGCAGATTTCAATGTCAATAAGCAAATCGAGGATCCAGGTCCTTGTTTTCCTCTACGTTTCAGACATGGAAGGTGTAACCGCTGAGAAGGAAAATTAAATAGCGAATGAAATAGCATTCTACATGGTATCTGTCAGAGATAAGTATGTAGGGGCATAATGTTCATCATATTGCACTGAACTGCATGCTTGAACTTAATTAAATCACTCTGTGATTTGTACTCCATATGAATGCATTCGCTGAAATATGTAGCAAGGTGTTATTAGATCACAGGATGTTACAAAAGGGATTACCAAAAAATGGATGCTCTCAAGACTAGAAATAAGTCTTCAAGAGCAGAGGGGGCCTTTGATTTTGAGCCACACCTGGATGTCCTTGTGTCTGACTGGACATTTGTAACCTTTTATTATCAACAGGGGGTGTTGAGAAAGGCTGAACAATGTTATTATCTTAATACCAAGCACAATACGGTCATACGCGAGTAGAGCCCACCTGAATAGCACTTTTTATTGGAGGAAATTAAACCACGGCTCCCTGGTGCTTCCTCAATGAGGATACTTGACACTGTCACTCGTGCTAAACAAAGATACACAGAGACCTATGATTACTCTCGAAGATGGCTCCCCATGACGGTACAACTGAATTGAAAAATAAGGGAGGAGTGAAAAGAGAAAGGAGAGAAAAGCCCAAAAACAAGATAAAACCTTTTTTTATGTGATTTTCAATGGCAGTCCTCGATCAAAGACATTCTTAGTCGCCTAACACGCATAGAATTTGGCCAACTAATCTATTAGTTGATTTAATCGACAGATCTGTAAAACTGAGTCTCTCCACAAAGAATCACACAAAAGTACGAAAGAAAGCATAAAAATACGACTAATCGACTAAGAAGGGGCAGTTTGGGGGCAGCTCATCATTTTTTGCTGCTGTACGAAGAAATCCATACAGTTGTTTAGTTTAGTTTTTTCTCTAGACAAAAGAAAACTCTGGTCTTCTCCGGTCCGGGTGGGGGGGTGGGGGGGGGGGGGGGGTTTTGGGCTGGGACAGGCCATATTTCACCGTCAGCCTGACTTGCCCCAACAATGTGACAGCAGGTGACAAATAACCTGACTCATGATTGAAATCTGACAAAATAACCCTATGTTTTATAATAGCGTCCCCAAGCAGAAATATGGCAGCCGCAAACTAAACAGTGCTTCATCACCTCCATGCCAGTCCCAGCGGTTCTCCATTAAGGGCCAGATCATTGTGTTTTGCCTCCCCCCATCCCAGCTGACCGCCGAAGTGACAGCCCCGGCTTGCTGCCGTGACATTGAAAAATATTTGTACTGACAAGGCCACAAATCACATGCCGACAAGTTTTAAAACTCAATATTCACTCAATGTGCATCTGCTATATTCTCGTTAAAAGTGTAATATGGTAGTCTTTCCCCTCCGCGTTCTTTTATTATTACGGTATTGACAGCGACTATAATAAAGTTGTGCTGTTTTGATGCCAGGGAGGGAAGCGCGGACGATGGAGAGATTGAAAGAAAGGGTGTGTGGGGGTGAGAGACGGAAGAGAATAGCTGGAATGGTTGAGCGCTCGCACAGCGCTGTAACAAAAATGCTCCATTTTCATCAGAGAACTTCATCTCACATGTTTAGTTTGATGGGCTACCTGCGGATTTCTCAATAAGTCTGTCATACTGTAGATCCAAACACGTGTTTTTAGGCATTAAATGTAATATCTTGCCTAATATTCACATCTCAGTCACTGCTGAACCCTATTTTACACACTACTGTCTTTCATTCTAACATATCATAGCTCACTGGGGTATGATACCCTCTGCCTGCTCTAGACCCCTATGCTGTTCTATACTAGTGCCATCGAGCTAATAGTTACTCTAATATCCCCTTAGTTTGAAGCCTTGTCAACCATGTAGGCCCTAATGTGCGCCCAGTGCGCACAAGTAAGTGTGCTTTAGGCTCATTGTTAACATAAGGCCAAATCTGTAATATAGCACGGACAATTAAGTGCACAATTTTTGTATAAATGCAAAATCCCTCACTGTGAATTATTTAATCCTCTCTCTACAGTTCATTTAATAGAGCCCTTTTGGCGGGCGGTTTGAGTCACTGAAAACTAATTTGATTCTCCTCCTTGATTTAATTAGATTTTATGATGTATGGTATTGCTAATTCGGTGGCTCACCATGCATTGTCGGCGCCTGTCCCTTGCACTGGCGGTGAGCTGTCAGAGCCCCATTTTTAACAGTATTGAAAAATTCAAGCTTTATTATTGCCCCCTCACTCATTTTCTCCCATCAGGGGGAAAGTAATGAGCTTTTAGTCTCTCCTCTTTTACTCATCTCCCTCTCCTCTCTCGTATACTAGCTCTTTTTTTTCTTCTTTTCTCTATCTTCATCTCTCTTTAGCACTTTCTTTTTTCCTGTATGATTTTTTTTTTTTCTTTGCTTTTCCCCCTCTTTGAAAACAATAAGAGAGGATAAAGAGTTAGGGAGAGCTCAGGGGAGAGAACTGTAAGAGCAGGGAGGCAGAAAGTAGAAATGATGGCACCAACAAATGCAATAGAACAGGGGGAACACAGAATGAAATGAACAAATAAGATAGCAGGACAGGGGAAGGATGAACGAATAAAAGAGTGAGAGAAAAGAATAAATGTGTCAGAGGGAAGCGGAACGTGAACACAGCGGTGATGGTGGATATGAGAGATAAGTAGCAGTTTGAGAGGGAAAGGGAGAGAGTGAGAGGGAGAAGGAGTCGCTGAGGAAAATGAAGGAGATCAAGGAAGCAAGAGGGAGAGAGAGTGCGAAGGGGGGCAATGGAGATTGTGCCATACGCTTACAGCGCTCCAGGCTTGCTGCTCTGGCATTAGCGCACTGATTCATGAGTTAAGTTTCCCCAACTGCCCACGGCTATTAGCTTTCAGTTCCTTCGGCTGTCATTTAGACTCCAAAGAGTCTTTTGGTTAATGCACTGTTTTAATGAGAGTGCACCACTCGCTAATATATTTGACTGTATGAAAGGTCACAACAGGAAGCTAAACAGATTGAGAGAGAGGGAGCACAATGGCGGCGGCAGCGGCGCTGTCAAGACAGGTTTTTCGAGCAAACGGATTGGGGGGCGTCTGGGGTGGGCAGCGGCGCTATGGTGTCACTGGTTCTACAGCTTCTACCCCCTTTACCCAGCATCCAACTGTGCATAATAGGCCCTGGAACTGATGGGTTACTGCTCCCTCAAATAGTTACGCCCCATCCATCACCGGCTTTAACCAGAGAGAGAAAGAAAACTTAAAGAAAGAGATGGAAAGAGACAGGCAATGGAAGGGGCAGACACCGGGAGGAGGCACATGTTTCATTACCCATATAATCACCAGTCTGATTGCCACACAAGCAATATAAGAGCGTCTTACAGCAGCCTTGGGAAATTTATAGCTGTCTGACAATGGGATTCCCACCAACCCGTTAAATATCCCGGAATGCTGAGCCAATATGGGAGCAATGGAACAAGGATGGTTTTAGAAATATGAAATAAGACTCGATACAAGTTTGCAAATTGAAAAATTTAGATCATTTCTGTACATCTTTTTATTTCTGTCGTTCTACACTGTGTCAACTTTAAGCTTAATATATGATACCTCCAACCTCAAGAGACTTTAACCCCCACCAAGGTTTTACAGAATTGAAGTTCTTACAATGGTGAGCCACAGCATTATCAAACATTTTGACAACTCTGCATAAACAAGCATGGCCTCCGCCATCCTCCCTTCTCGCTCTTTGTCAACGCGCAGCCACGGTTCTGTCACAGGACACCCGTAAGGGACTGTCTCACAGCAGCAGAGCCGTTTCCAGGTTTGGGCCCCAAACCCGATAATCTAACAGTAATCCATTCAAAACTAATCAAACATTTACAAAGGTGCCATGATGGGGAGAGAGCTCTATTCATCAGCGTCCTCCATCACCAACACGCAGGCTCGACCTCGTTACGCTTGCGGCGTCTTAATCTACCTATGCAAATGAGACAGCAGCGCGCGGGGTGAGCAGGGGACTGACAGCCAGACTTGTGTACAGAAATTATAAACAAATATTCATCCATTATGGGTGGAGTAGCGTGCGTCGGGAAGTGCCTTACAGTGAGGCTGCATAACAACTCTTCTTCTGTTGGACAATTATTCACTGAGCAGGAAGTGACAGTGTTGTCAAGGTGAATTAGCAGCATATGTCAAGCTTTTGTTATAAATCCTGGCCTACTGTAGCCCTTATTTCCCCCCTCTACGATCTATGTACACGGTTGATGATATATCAACACCGCTCAGTGATTAATAATTCAGCGAGGGTGATTCCACAGGGGGAGTTGTGGTGGGAAGTGGGACAGGCCTTGCAGTGAGGGTTGAGGGGTTTTTGGGGGTGAAAAGTAGGCTCCTTTCCCTGTAATCCTCTCCCAGTGCCTGTAGGCCCCAGACCCTTTCCCCCCCATTACCCAAACCATTTGTTTATTGTGCAGTAATTACAAACCATCAAGCCTAAAGGCAAACAGGCAGAGAGGAGCTTTAATGATGGAGACATTTCTAACAATATATCATAACAGCAATGGAATCAAACAATGAATTTATGTCGCGGGACATCAATATCAACGAGCAGCAAAACAACCAGGTGGTTATTACTTCAGTGAGTCGGGGCTTGTTGGAAACGGGAATATGCACTTGTTAAGGTAGACTATTATTGATTTGTAATGAACTACATTCCCCCTTAAAAGCTAGTGTTGGCAGGGTAATATGTTGCATTTTATTTAGCAATTTCATGCATGTTTGCTTCACAAGGTTAAAAACCACAATCTGTTCTGAGACAAAAAAAGAACATTTTCTCATTTTCAGCACTCCAGAAGCCATTTAATGTTCCCTGTGTAAGAGTGGCAATCCCTATTACAGCTGGATAAAGTGTACCCTTTTTTATTTGAAATGAAAATGTCAGTAATTTCTTTTGAGATTGATGACTCCTTACACGCGGGCCCAATAAATGAAAAATTGATGAGGCTCAGTTCTCTCTTTTAATATTTAAGGCAATATTAAAGTCTCTCTTACATCTCATGGAAATAGTTTTATTTAAAAGGAATAAGACCATTGGGCATTGTTTACTGAACACCTCATGCATGTTTTATAAACCCCGTGGCTCTTGGAGGAATTCAAAGGCCCTTGAAATCGTTACTGTTTTGCAGTAAGTATAAAACGACTTAAGAGGAAGTCGAATGGCATCGGCATTGTTGTGTAGCTGCTCTCGTGTTGTTGGATGTGGGCTGCTTTGATGAGGGTGCCAGTGGTGGATAGTGGTGCCAAGAAAGGGAGGAGGGAGTTGCGCAATAAATGGCTGAGATTTTATTTCTTCTATTGGGTCGTAATGTGTGCTCGGTGAGGAAATTGATGTTTAATGTGGCTGCGCGGACGAATGGGATGAATTGCCATTTAAAACAAAGACCCATGGGTTGAAAGCAGGGAGGGAGAAGAGGGGAAGTTAGAAGTAGGACAAGGAGAGGAAGCTACTTCAACTGTTCTGATAGTTTAAACGAAGCCAGAGGCAAGGAGAGTCCCATGCAAAGGTGGAAAATGATACCCAGGTATTACCGGCTAAATTGTCTTGGATCAAATAGTTTTTCAAATGGGTTGAAACAGGGAGCTCATAGGTATGAAAATACACAATGCACCAAATCGAGCAGAGTTCATACCTCACAACAAAGCCTGACCTGTGATGACTTCCATGTTTTTTATGTACAAAATAAAGCTAAATAATGCTGAATAATGCTTTGGCCCCCAAAATATTTTAAAGGTAGATGGAGGGAACTTCAAGGAAACAAAGCCCTGACAACCCAGGGTCACTTATGCCATATTTACGATGTCACTCTATTCTTATGGCTGTTGCCCATTGAGACATTTGTCCGTGATTTAATGTTAGTGAATTCTTGAACTATCACATTTTTTTTAATCACAAAAACTGTTATACATTTGCATGCATGTGTCTGTGTTTGTGGCTGCGCTCATGCAGCGTGTTTGTACATACGTGCACAAACACACAGACACACAGACTCAGAAAACAGCAGTGGAAAACGTCCTACACCAGCAGGACACAATCAGCAGCTCCAAGTTGAGCAGCCTATTACATTGTAGTGGTGGTTAACAGGGACATTCGAACTGAGAACCAAGATACTCCAGCTCCCATTTAGACAAATTAAATCAAGTCCCATAATGCTTTATGTATCTGTTGCCTGGGTTACACATCCTAGCACACCAGGCCCCTTGATGGAGGGCGGAATGAAGCCTTTTATATCAGATGCTTCGACAACAGGGGGTGACTACTACCTGCCAACTATTATCAAAGGCACTGGTTTCATAGCCCTGCCATATTTTTTGATTGATCTAAATTACACGTCAGTGAGTGCTGCGGTAACATGATCTATAAAGAGATAGCGACTACTTGTACATTATTAAACTCCCAGAGCGGCTGCTCTGCTTTTGGATTGCTGTAATTATCTGTGCTGGAGACACAACAAGTGGCCCAAACACAGCTGTTAGCCTGCCTGCGCACCCAAGCACTGGTTGGCATTAATAGTTTCTGAACAGAAGCTACATTTGGCAGAGGTTAACATTAACATGACTTTATGTCTGTATCTAGAAATGAGGCATGTGTACATTTTTTTTCACTTTTCAATGCTTTTATTTGAATATCAGAAAAAAATGAATATTTGAATATTGTCAAAGTACAACAGAAGAATCCTGTAGGTTTTTTGGAAAAGGATTGGTTGCAGCACTGTGGTCTGTAAGGTGAAATCCAAAACACTATTTCATAGAGGCAGCACAGGATGTGCAGCTCAACTGATATTCCTCTTTACATCTCCTTTCCAAAATCCCATGAACAGAGATTAATCAGCCATCGGTGCTTTATGTATTTTTAAAAGGAGAAATTCCAGTAAAACCTCCTGGCTTTAATAGTAGCTGCCTGTGGCCTTCTGGCATCCCATATATCCCATCCTGTAGCAGAGAGAGAGAGAGTCAGCCAGAGAGGAGGGCATTCTGGGATACTTGGGGCACCTCTGTGGGACTCTAGTGCGGGTCATGTGAGCCATGGCGTCCGACTCTGTGGCACCAGCCAGGGTTTGTGGCCAAGTGCTGGTGTTGTGGTGACACAGACGGTAAACAGGACATATCGCTTTTACCGCAGCGCCTCCCTTTTCCTCAGAGCAGATCTTACTCTCTGTATTGTGAGCGCATGCTCTACATTGCAGCTATAGCCAAGCGAGCATGAAAAAGTGAAAACATATTGAGAGACGTGGAGGTATATAATAGTTCTATTAAGGATCACGGAAATCCCAGTCACCTTGCCATGAGGTTGTTCTGCAGCAGTTTTATGTAAAAGCAGAACATGCATGTAAACAGATTGTTTGATTAAAGGAAATCCATACACAATCCCCAATAATGTGTTTGTCTTGGTTTACATCATCACACGCCATCAATGTATTTTGCTTGCGAGCCTTATTTCAGTTTCACCTTTTTTACGAGGACTGCTTGGGAGTGGAACAGCAGATGCAGACATTGAATTCGAATTCATACAAGGCAGACATAATATCAGGCAATATAGAGGCAGACAGAGAGGCTATTGAAATGCAAATAGACTGCTGGGGCCGCAGCAGCAGGGAAAAGAAATTGGCTAGGATGACAATGCAAGTAAACCACTCCAGTTTGTCAAGAAGGCCACGCTTTGTCACAAAACTGGGAATGGATTTCAGTACAAGTGCTGCTACAGCACTAAAAAGAATAATATTCAAAAATAGGAGGAAAGGAGAAATAAAATAGTTGCCCACTGCACAACTCTCATGTTAAGATTGAGAAATGCCTGTAAAGTTAGCGTTTTTCAGTTTATCGCCATGTGTTTTTTCCAAGGGACCCTCTTATGGTGGACCATGAATGTGAGAGATGCTGAGGGTGAGAATGAGAGGGCTACAGTGCACGTGCACGCTGGTGCTAGTGTGCATACACACCTTCTGCTCCGTGCTTCATTCTCCTCATGAGTGGCCTTTCAGTGCGCGGTGTGTTTTGTTAGTCAGGTTGGCATGCTCCATCAGGAGGAGGGACGCAGAACTGGGAGGCCTCACCGGACCCTCAGCCATAATAAATTACCTACAAGTGCTGCAGAACAATAACACAAAAAAGTGCGAGCCATCCATTTCGCCACCATTTACAAGAAATCAATATCAATACTTAATGCATTGCGGATGAAAAATGAGCAGAGATACAGGGGCATAATACAAGCTCAAATGAAAGACCTTGGAGTGCTGCTTCCCAAGGGTTTGGGGGATGAGAAGGGAGGCAAGGTGTGAAAAAAACTGAAGTATAAGAGAGATTGCATTATGCCTTTTGTTTTTGTCCCTCATCTATTTTTGTTGTTTAAGGTTCATAATAATCTCTTTTCTCAGCTCGGTTGTTTAATTGTTAATCAATGTGCAATTTTGGCTCGCCAACAACCCGGGACGGCACATGTGCAAACATCTATTTAAAATATTAATAAAAAAAGAAAGTAACATTTAATGCTGAATTTATTTTCTTTTTCTAACTTACCGCAGCAGCATTGGAGATCCAACAGTAGATCAGTTAAATGCGTGGACATTTCCTAAACAGCCAGTGGAGATCTCTTTACCATGTCACAAATGAATCATCTGTTAAAGATAAACATGATCTATATTTGTCCTCGAGGCTTACTGCATGATGTCATCGCAGCCTTAACGTCCCATTTCATAGTGTTGGTCAGTGATGTATTGCAGGTCTTTGCAGGCTGTGTAGAAAATTATTTCGCCTTTTCGACCGAAGGATGATAAAGATACTGAAGTAAGTTAAAAATTAATGATATATATATATATATATATTTTTATATGTATATATTTATATTTATATTTGTATTAATATATATATATATATATGTATATGTATATATATGTGTGTATATATATATATATATATATATGTATGTGTGTATATATATATATATATATATATATGTATATGTGTATATATATATGTGTATGTATATGTATATATATGTGTATATATGTGTGTATATATGTATGTATAATCAAAGCCATGTCTTTACCTTGAAGATTTCAATTTGTTTACCACAAGGAATCTGTCATCAGTCTTCCTATAAAGCCAAATATGTGTTTTTTCAGAATGACACAATATGTATCATACATACACAAGAGCATGAATTGTGTCAGTGGGGCTGTCACATGACTGAAGGGCTACTTTTTCACTGCCAGGTGCATCGCGGTCCTCAATTAGACTTGTCATCTGCAGTGAAAGGCCTTTAAATGGTGCTTTTGTGTTGAAGTTCCCCATGTCTTGTGGTTTGGTGAAGTTTAAACTTCTCTGGATCCCTGGAGGGCTAGCTAGCAGTTTAGACAACGTTTATATTATTTTATTGTTCTTCTGTCTCAACCGCAACTCCTCCTTTTTCAGTCCCTGGTGGCATATGCACTAGTTCAACATTTTAACCATAGTTGTGTGGGTGAGATATAGGCTTACCGCACAACTATAAAATGACTTTACTGCTTTGGAAAATGTTTTTTTGCTGATGAATGAGTGGTACCTTTTTTTGCAGATTGTCCATGAGGAGAAAAAGGGACGGATATGACATTGTAAAATCTGAAATCTGTTCAGCTAAAGTCTGAATCCTTTTGCTCTTTCTGCTGTTGTTTCCATCCACCTCCTGCTTCTCGGTTGTGTGGTCGTCTCAGCCCTGCCGTCTGTCACCAGTAGATGGCACTGCAGCCAAGTCATCATGCAACACAGCCACCAATTTCACCTGCCAGCTCTGGCTGCCAAAGAAAAAAGTGCAAATGTATTTGTTTCACCCAGGCTCTGAGGGCTTTTTCAGCAGTGTTCAGAGGTCAGATGCAGTGTGTGTGTGCGTGTGTGCGTGTGTGTGTGACACAGAGAGAGAATATCAATAACCAATATGCTCACAGGACAGTGGCCGACGGTTCCAAGTCCTCTAAGCACACAGCGGCGATTCCCCTTTTAAAGTCTGTCCTTATTCAAATTACACTCTTGTTGCCCTGAAAACACAAATGAGCATGGCTTTGGTGATAAGCAACCAAAATTGGAGCATTTTGGTTGTCTCCCCCTCTTTGTACTCCAGTTACTCAGGTTACGGGCCATCAAAAGCAGTGCGTATATTCTTTACTATTACGTCTGCCTACCTCTGACTTATCAAAAGGCGAATAACATCAATTAGTCTTTGGAGGATAGAATATTTTTTGTATTGTTAAAGGTCTGGTGTCGAGTTCTGAAGGGAGCCATTGTCCCTTCTTGTGCTTGAGTCCTTTAGACTCCATAAGTGTTTATTGAACTCAACAGAAAGCACAGGGACAAAGGGACCTGATATTCCTTACTCACTTGCTGCATAGTTTGTATCATAATTTCACTATAAGCTGTTGCAATCGCCGCTGTGTGAGGAATTTTGGCAGCCGTTCAGAGTGGCTCTTTGAACCCTAGCCGGTCCGGTTGTGTTGTGGGTTCCACCTGGTTACTCTTGAAGGCCGATATTAACCCGAACCATGACTTTGAGGGCCTTTGTGATTTCATGTGTAGAATTAGGAGGTTATGTGGTGGGGTTTAGATGGGGTTGAGCACTGAAACGATTGTGGTTTGACATGACATGTGAAGGCTGCTGCGGGATAAGAACTGTTGAGAGTGTGTTTTGGATTTCTTAAGATTTTAGGTGGCCAAAAATGCTCTTAGTACAACGATTGTAAACCTAAAATATTGAAGACACTCATGCTTTTAATATATTGGAGTAATATAATGCAATTTAAGCAGTCCAACTCATTCTAAACCAGCGCAATAGAATAGAATATAACTTCATCAGGTATCCACAGCTGGAAAAGCATCTTCATTTGTACTCTACGACAAATATTCAACTTGTATGTACTTGCATTGTTCAAGTTTTTTGTCAATAATACACCTGGAATCAAACATGTCCATGTATTTCTCTCCCAGACAGATAAGTAATTGATATATCAGAGTAGAGTGTGACAAAGTTCACTCTCTTGTCCCCCAAGTTGCCCCAGGCTGGATGAGCTCATGAGCGCTGCGCAGTGAGGAGTCAAAGAAAAGTGTTTGTTTGAACTGTGGGAGGACCTCGGTGTCGCAGTGTTAGCGCTCGGTGAACATCAGTGAAACGCACACACTCGTCACTCAACATTGGTTTTTTTTAATGGCTGTATCTCTGTTCCAGGTTTTGTAAAACACACCTCTCCATCACTTGAACTCTTTGAGTAATAGTTCAAAATGTTGGGAAGATATGCATGTTCATTTTCATGACAGGAGTTGGATGAGAAGATCAATACCACACTCATATCTGTCTGTTAAATATAATGCCAGCAGGAGGCCGTTTCGCTTAGCTTAGCTTAGCATAAAGACTGAAATCAGGGGGAAACATTTAGCCTGACTAGAAGAAAACACCTACTGTACCAGCAAGCTCTAACTATATCATATTTCCCAAAATGTCAAGGAGCAGACTCAAGCAGATAGTCTAACGATGTCTTCTTAAATCACGTCCAAAGTCTTCAATTTAGGTCATTACTTTTATTTATCTTATTTTGAGCACTTTGTACTCAAACATTGAGTGCAGCCAAAGGCATCAGTACTCAAAGTCTGTTTGTTTATATTGCAATTTGAGATGAAGCGTTAAGGTTCTGCATGTTTGCATATTCTGAAGTAGTCAGTGCAGCGTATTACAACTTAATTGCAAAAATGTAGCTTCGTGTTGAGTGATACTAATTTCGGTGGTGTTGAAATTTGGGGTCATCAAACCAGAAATTCGATGACTACACCCACTCAGCTCCCTTAATATCATAAATTCTGAAGCTTCCTTTCTGCCTTGCCTTTCCTGATCTGTTGCTCCTTTCCTTTCCTCCCCCCCCCCCCTTTCTCTCTCTTTCTCTCTCTCTATCTCTCTGGCGATGAATTTTTTTTTTTTTAGATCACTTCCATTAACACCGGCATGCTGAGCTCTAATTACTCACTCACTCAGCGTTCTGGGCTACCCGCCGCTCGTTTGGGTAAGCAATGTGGCCTGTTAGCAAGATGCTTGTTAACTGAATGCACTTAATTATATAAGAAGATAATTACATGTAAACGTTGCATCTAAAAGCAGCCATCCAGCCCCGCTTGCTGATTTAATAGGCACATGTTTAGTATCCCTGTTTTGTTTATTTTAGAGTGAGGTGATTAATTGCCTGCTCTGATAAATCTGCCGGATGTTGTCTCCATGGTGGCACAGGCCCAATCGCACAAGGTCTATGAATACATGTTGATTTACCTTTGTGGACGATTACAACATGTTCTGCTATTCAGTTCTTTACTGATGAAAACTTTCACTTGAATTCTTAATGTACATAGAAGGCAGCAGCGACTTCATCATGGACCAAAATAGAATAATAATAGAGTTAAATAATCACATGATCGGCCCAGAACAACCTGCTTCTCCTTTCTTCTATCCGTAAAGAAAAAGGAGAATACAAAGATTCATTTATCAATATTCTATGATCCAGGGCAAATGATGCAGCTCTAAGCTGAATTTCATTCAAGCTCCTGTCAAATGAAAGATTATTTAGTGTGTTTTAAGAAGGCGGAGTGCAGGGTGGAGATAGGGGTCAGAGTTGGAGGGCTCCCTAGGGACGTCCTGAGGGTCTCGGGGACATCAGTCGTCCATTATGAGCTAATCAGGAGGGGGAGCGTGCGGCTGTGTGTGGGAGACCATGTGTGTCCCTGTATGTATTGAGAAGGGGGAGGAAAGGATGGAAAGAAAGAGAGCCGCCACGTGTTGTGTATAATGTGGGTACATGTTTGAGTCCATGTGGTGGCAGGTGTGTGTGTGAGAGTTGGGGGGAGAAGAGGCCTTGCTTGCATCTCTTAATCTCTTAAAGCAGCAGAAGGCAGGATCCCCCAGGACGTTATCCGTGGAGGCTCTCTGCCCTCAAGAACATGGGACAGACACCTCCAGCCTCCAGATGCTTGCAGTTCGATACAGTCCCCAAGACTGACATCCACCCATACTCTCACAGGGCTCTTTGCACAACCCAGGGGACTCGCTGTGTTAAGAACATGATATGGTATTTACAAAAAAATATTTGTAAATGGAGGCCGTTTGGCTGTCCGTAATGGGCCTGTACATGCTGCCGTTTCCCACCCTGCCATATTTGGGAGAAGGGCTGGAAATGCAAACCAGGAGGGCTGAACATCAGGAGATGTATGCCCCAGACACATGGCCCGGACTGCTACTGTCTCATCCAGTCAGCCAACACGTCCATTCTGCGACATTAAATCACTCAACTAGAGACAAGCTAACAGCTCCTTCACTTACCGCCACAGAAATTAAATCCCCGAGAACTTTGATGAGTGAAAGTGCATCGAAAACTTTAAGTCGTATTTCATTTCAGGCATGGTTGTTGGAGCAACTCGGCGGCGGATGTGCGGCTGTGAAATTTCCAGTAAAAAGTGTAATGTATTTATTTTTTTTATTTTTTTGAACAAGCACTTTCAGATAATAAATTGATATTTCGATTAGATGGGCTTCATTCGTGACCACTCAGGAAACAAATACACCGCAAGAAACAAAATATTGAAAGGGAAGACTCAACAGAAGACCTCCATTGATTTTTCTTTTTTTCTTTCTCATAGAATGAGAGGAAAAAGCCCATCGCTACGACGCACTAAAAGGACTAAAAGAGCTGCATATGATAAACTGATATGCCCTGTTTGTGTTACTGTAGTTTAAAATGTCATAGCTGGTAAACCCGGAAATCGTCCAGGTTCAGTCGATTAGGATTTCACAATATTCAGGGTTGTTGGTTTACAACTCAAAATTGGTGTTCAGGCCGATTCAGTTCAGATTTTAGTAACACGGGAATGCAACACTTCCAACAAGCACAAGCAGACTATCCTCTTGTGATGACCGGATTGCCAGTTTTTAAGATTACGTGAAAAGATAACACGCTTTGTTCCAGAGAACACTTAATTATACTGCTTGTTTGCAGTGTTCATTTGGAGGATACATGGATTGGTAGCCTGTAAGTAGAGGCTGCTCAGGGAGGATTGGGTGTATCACAGACACCTGATCCATCCCCAGGCGCACTTTTACAGCCTCTGAAATGAGACGCATCTTTGATTTGCTTGCCCTGTAAACAGACAGAGACATGAAGGAGCTCTGGTCTCAACCTCGCTCAGAGCTGCCAAAGATTCACCGGCTGAAAAATGGACACAGTCACCCTCCCGACTCTGACACAATTTATTTGTTTTACGCTATACGCTGAGATATTAGGTTGCTTATGAAACGGTGGTTATGCCAGTGTTGTTGTAATTGAAAAGAATTGTTAAAACACTCATCATTAATAATGGGATGTGTTCATAACTGCTAGTTGTCTGACCAACAATGTTCAGATGTTCTTCATTAGTTTCTCTGTCACAAGGACAAGCCTGGTTTTTCTTTTCCTCGTAGGTTTGAAAACACACTGAAAGACACTGAGACATCATAGATTCTTGTTGTTTGGGTTCCCTCATCCCCTTGGGCCTCCTCTTGGCCTGTCAACATGAGGGCCACGACAGGTCCGTGAACAGGTTGACAGCCTTTTGCTGGGGGCTGCCCGGCCTACGGTGGGAGTCTGATTAGATTGAACAACATATTCAGACGAAAGATAAAACCACTGTGGGAAAGTATAGTTAGCTTTCGATAGGCCGATAAGGAGGTGTCAAGGATATGTTTTAATCTAGAAAGGTTACAGATTTGTTGTCTGAGTGCAGGATCTAATAACTTCTGTTACAGTTGGTGCCTTGAGCAAACCAAACAGGTTCTGCAGTGTGATGAGATGTCATATACAATAGAGCTTTGTGAGGACTGTTAAGTATTGTTATGGTGTGTTAACAACGCTGCAAAAATGTATGGAAATGTATGAAAATACATAAATAGTTAAAGAAATCCCACAATGAAAGCTTTGATAGGACAAAAGTAGTTATTGTTTCATTATTGACCACTAATGTTATGTAACCCTGTCGACAATAGATAGCCATGTATAAGTAGAGCTTAAAGTGATTAATATTGCAGTTCATTTATAACAAAGAAATAGGCTAGCTGCAGTTAATTAATATTAATTAACATAATTAATATAAATTAATGAATTAACTATATTTAAGGATACCTCCTCAGTGAAATATAGCAGCTACACTTAGAACAGGTTCTGCTAAAAAAAAATCTGGTGTTATATATGATTATGAATTCACGGTAGTTGCAGATAAAATACATACATTTACCGTGTTTATAACTTAATTAAAGCAAAAAGACATCCATCCTGAACAATGTAACTCATGCTTTAATTTTAGTATTCATCTTGGCTTTATGCAGATGCAGCTGCCATATCATATTTTATATTATCATATTATCAACTTTGTATTTAAAACAAGTTTATTGTATCCAATAGTCTAACTGACTACTAACCAAACCCAGCAGATATGAATGCATCTGTGACTAATTTTGACTATTTACTAAACAATACCATCATGGCAATGTTTTATAAGTGATTTTCCTAATAGCTACACAAAGTTAAATGTTTTTTACCTTGTGCGTGTGTCTGTTGTGTGCGTGTTGCAGTCTAAACAACCAATTTATCACATTAATGCCATGCCACCGCTTGTTTATCTAGACAGATGAATCATGACTTAATTGGCTGTAATGAGCACAGTTGTTTTTAATGATCTATTCCTGGCACAGTGAATGAGCGGGGTGGTGGGAGTTTCAGGATCAAGCAGTCAGAGTACAAGACTCCTGTTGATGTTTTTAATTCAAACATTACCTGATCTTTCTGACGTAGAAGGACGTCACATCTACGCATTTTTCTCCTTCAATTTATACAGTAAAATTTTACATCTTTACATATAAATTTGACAATCTGCCATAGAAACCGAGAGAAATGTCAATTCCGCCCCATGATTTTGGTCCGCTGTGACCTTTCCTGTTGTGGGCTGAGAGTCAGAGGAGCAGTGATGAGTCAGGAAGGAGGATGGAGGGACGGTGAGTGTTGCTCCTCCTCCAGACAGTCTGCCTCCACTCTGTGAACATGAAGCGGTGCGGTCGGCTAATGTGGCCGGGGAGAGCGCAGCGGAGCTAAGATGTCATGTCTGTCTGTTGGCTAACAATTAAATGTGGCACCTCAAGCAGATCAATTTGACTTTGAGGCTTCAGGTTTTAACTCCTCACTCATTTCTCACTCACTTTTTTTTTCCCCTCTCCGGCTCTCTTCTCTGCTGCAGTTTATTTGTATTCTCCTTTTTGGCACATAAACACCTCTGATTTCCTCTGCTATGCAATTCATGCTTAACCATCTCTTACCTTTTTGTTTTTCCTTGTCTTCTCCTTTCAATAGACACGTTATCTGTCTGCTTTTTAAAATTCCGCTGAAAAGTCAGAACTTAAACGGAAACAGATTCAGAAAAGAAACAGAGCTAAAAAAGCAGAAAATGCCACATGCGCCAGACAGACTCCTACTCCAGGACGGAGACGAGCGACGCTGTGGGGAAACACAACACCAGCACAAACCAGCACTTGAAATATCAACGCTCCAGCCTTCTAATTAAAGCCAAGACTAATGGGCCCTAATTGCATCGCTAAAATGTACCAGTTCTCTTCTCTCTAGTGTAACTTGACTACACTTCTCCCCATATGGATTAATGGGGACCGGAGCTGCAAACTAAAAAGCAGTTAATTTATCGGGAAATCTGTTGGGGAGGATGAAAAGGGGAGAAGGAGGAGAAAAACAGCAGAGGGTGACAAGGGGAGGGGTTGGTACAAAAAGAGAAGTACATTATCAGCCTCTTGTTATTGAAAATGCATTTCATATCTGTCTCCAGAGGTTTGCATTTGGATTAAGCTTGTTAATTTTACTTATTCTTCACATTGGCCGGCACCCAAACCAGTTTACAGTGTTGTAAAGGAAGACAGGCTTACAGGACAACAGTTACATTAACTACTTGTGCTTTTAATTATATAAAGAGAGTGGTTACTTAGTGGAGAGAAAGGGGGATACAAGGGGCTAGGGAAATGGCAGAAAAGGAGGGGAGAAGAGGGGCTTGTTGATGGTGTGGATATGATGCCGGGCTTTAAATGTTTCTGGTCCTTTGTGTGGTTCCTTTTGTTTATCAAGGTAAAAAGAAAGAAGGCTGGAGCCATTTTCTGTGGTGAGCGAGACAAAATGTACTCAATAAGACTACAATATACGTGTTTAAATTACCCCAGGTGGAAAACCATTAAGCTTGGTGCACCAATCTCTCTTTTCTCTCCGTCTCTCCACCATCCTGATCTTCCTTTGTTGTTGGTTTACTCTTAATAGCTTTTTATCAAATCTTGCTATTAATCCATTAGAGGGTGATATTCCTTTGGGCTAATTTCAGTGCGCATTTCGAGCACAGGAGGCATAGGCAAGAAGCTTCTGCACTGCATTTAAACTAATGTGCCTTCAATTCTGATGTGATACCCATTACAATGCCGCACACAGGCCGGCGTATTGAGAAATGTGTTTTTTAATATTGGCCTCGTTAACATGGCAGTTGACTGAAGAAAAAGAAGAAGAAAAAGAATGCTGAAAGCACTCTCTGCATGTATCTGACGCATTCACACTTCATTACTTTTGTGCAAGCAGGGAAAAATAAGTCGAAATTGAGAGTGGTCTTTGGATTTGAAAAGTAATTTGCTTGCAAGATCTGTGATTTGGAGGTCTTCGGTGAGTTTTCTGCAGCAATGAGTTGTGTGGTGTATAATATGGTTATGTAATGATTACACATTTTGATGTGTCCAACAAGTCGTCCGCAATAAACCATAAAATACGTTTTTTGTAAGTATTGGTAGGACATTGGCGCTGATCTACTGGGTTCAAAGTCCAATGTTTTGTTGACTTATCCAACCACTCTAACCTCCTTTCTCTGCCGCATCCTACTACTTCCTCCTTTGCTTGTGGTGGATAACAGACAGTATTCCTACAGGACTTTGTCACTTGAACGTGAACATATTTAATTTTTTGGGCATTTTCTGAGACGACTGATGCCACCTTTTTTCTGTGGAGAGCTGTCTCCTTTGGTAAGAAGCATTAAGTGCAGTTTTACACTGCTTGCAGCAGCACCTCCCCGTATGAAAATAATGTGGAGCGTACACTCTGGCAGTAACAGAAACTACCGGTAGCTGTGCAAATATCTTATTTGCATATCCAAATGTTCTGAAGGAAGAATTTTGTGATAAGATGTCAATTGAAGTGATACCAGCTATATATGCAATCAAACCATTTACAACACTGAAATGATTTTTTTTACACATTAGCTGCTTTGTTACTGTAAGTGATGTTTATTTTAGCCAGTTTAAAAAATATCCTCTTTGTCTGGTTGAAAGCCATGCAAACAAACAAATATATTTGTACATTCAATGAAGAAAAGAACTGAAAACATTCAGAAGCCAAACTAAGTTAGATGAAATACTGTAGATTAGCACAAAATCAGTGATGTTTTGGCTAATTATGTTGGCTTGCTCTAGGAATGTTAACATATATTTGAATAATAAAAAAAAGAAACATATTTAAAAAAATAATATTTGATCGAAATAATACAAAACATCGCTACCACTGCCGTCTGCCTCGCTTGCACTGAATGTACCATATGACGAAGTCACACGTCATTTTCATTGATTAAAAACGAAATGTAATTTTAGATCAAGCTTAACAAGGAATAATTCAACCACAGCCGTAATGATGGCAGAACTCGGCCGCAGAGAGAGTGAATTTGTGTCCTAACAGCAATCATTGCGTTGCATCTTGTAAACAAACCACGTTCCTATCGGCTGTGAGCTCCAGATCAGACTGGAGACGCAACCACTTAAAATATGGGTGAGTAGTACTTGATATCTTCATACATTTGTACTTTTATAACAGAAAACATGTTGACTCATTGATTAGTCGATTTAAGCGACAGGTCTGTAAAACAAAGCAGCACTTAAAATCTTGTATTACCAGAGACGTGCTCATAAGTTTCTTGAAAATAAGTCATTCAGCCTGAAAAAAAAGTATACAGAACGACTAATCGACTGAAGAAATCTGAGTCGACTAAGACAAAAGCGACTAATGGATTAAGAGGGCCTCCCTACAGGAAACACAGGTGTTATTATAAGCTATATACCAGAAATGGCATACAATACAGTCAAAAGGAACTTTCACCTGCCCTGTGATCTCCCTCCAGCCTTATTCAGGTTATTCTAGTAAAATGAGGTATCATAAAAAATACCTTCATGAATCAGCCGTTCCTCGTTCACTGCTGTGCTTTTAAAAGCGGGTGATGAATAGAAACAAAGTGTCCGACAAAAGTTTAGCTGAAAACGTTGCGCTGTGCAGTGCTGCCTCGCACACGGCCACTTAGGACGCAAACAAATGGTATTGTACAGGTTAGGGAAAATGCAGACACAAGGGCATTCAAAAACTTTAAATACTTTCCAAAGCATTTTGCATGTTGTTGAGAAAGTCACACATTCACTTATAGTATTACCATGCAAAGCTCATCCAGCTGTCGTACTTTTAAATCTTTCAAGTGAAGTTGTCATAAGTACCTGCTGCATCAAAAGGCTACCTGAAAGGCTGTCGTGTGGAAGCAAGCAGAAAGTGGGGGAAAAAAGCAATGTTTTGTTGTTAGAGATGGGAAAACAACAAATTACTGATATACATCACATTTTGTCATGATTTGTAATGAAATTATGACATTCATTTTCAAATTCTTTTAAATAAATGTACATTTTAGTTCCACATCTGAGTATCTCCAGCTGGGATTCTAGTCAATTGACAGTTTGACTCTGCCCTTCTGCCTGACCAAACCTTTTCTCTTTAATGCTCACAATGGACTTCCAATCAGACCAATTTTGCCCTTAGCAATAGCTCGATCTAGCGATTTGGTTTCAGCCTTTTATTTTTTTAATTGTAAGGTATTGATGAAATGAGGTCATCTCTGTTTCACAAATACGAGAGTCTGCCTTGCTTTTGTTTGAAAACTTGTAAAGCTCTCAACCATTCAGATTTATGAGCGGGGAACAGTAGTTCTACTCATTAGCAGACCAGCTGGGCAAACATACAAACACATGCGCACACACACACACACACACACACACACACACACACACACACACACACACATAGCCACATGTCCACACATACAAGAGTGTGAGCAAAACAAACTTGCATACCATCCCTAATGCTGAATGTCCTTAGAGCTATCGTCTCTTAGTTTTTTAATTAAACAGTCCAGTGCAATGTACAACCTGGATGGAAAGAGCTGCACTTTTAACTTCTGTTTATTTCAGGCCTGTGGATGTTATAGGGAGACCAATAGCAAATAAAGGGTGAATCAATGGGGCTTCATTAAAAGCAGCAGGCAGTCTTTTGCCCGGACATGGCTTAATTACAGTTTCACTGGCGTTTGCTTTAATTGGGGGAAATAAAGGGACTGAAGTGGAGTGAGTGGAGGGTATTAGCATATCTATCACTGGGAGAGGCCACAAGGTCCTGTCCAACCTGCGGCTATACGCGTCACCTCAAACCCTTCACATCCACACACACACAGACCCACATACAATATTGAGTCCTTCATTGGTCTCTTTCTCTGATGTCTTACAGTAAATACACTCGGACGCAAATGCCCATTTACTTTTTACTGGTGTCTGGTTCACAGACTTATTGGAATGAGGTAGTGTTTCAGAAAACAGAGACAGTAATCCAGCATTTTAAAGGTATTTACAGACAACCGGTACTCTACGTCATGAAAAATTTGTATCATACTTTTTGATATAGCTTTGATCTGTACAGCGGTATTATATAAGCATGACAAAAGAGGTGAGCAAAAAGACATTTCGGGGGTTTTAACACATTACATTTTTTGTGCTCAACATTTTAAAGAAATGGTTGGTTTAGATTAATTATTAACAGTAAAGGCTCCTTAGCCACAGCTGTCAAAACCTTCAAACTAAGCTGTAACATGTTGTGTCAAACTCTGGAAAATGTCTTGTGTTGCTTTATATCTACGAATGAAAAGAATACAGTACTTCTAATAAAATTTTAGTTCCCGAAAGTTTTAAAATGAAAAAGAGAAAGCTAGTTTGACAAATTCATAGCCAACAATTTATTAGTTACGTTTCAACTAAATGTTTTTATTATAAGATTTTTTTTACGGGCAAATAAGAGACTCCAAGAAATTACTGTTCCTGGCAATGAAAAAGTACCACCAGAAGAAAAGAAATTGTGCACTTTAGAGGTGCATGTAGGCAGATTATCTGAGATGATGAGATGAAGCTAGCTGTTTCCATAAGTGAAAAAGTAACTAGTCTTTCAGTTTCCAACAGTGTAACAAAAATTAACATCAGAAAACAAGGTGTTAGTATTCGCTTTATACTTTTCACTTTATTCTGAATGCATAGCTGTACATTTGTATTGTACTTTGCGGATGAACTACATTCTAAAGCAAGAATCCCTGTTTTTCTTTGTATGGATTTTTTTCACACTAAAAACACATTTCCACCAAAACATTCAGTCGAAAGAATTGAATCCGGGTCTCGTCTGTGTGTGGTTGCGATCCCTCTCTATTGTAGCTCTGTCTTTGACAATGACTGATAGCCAGCCGGGATCAAACCATCCTCCGCGGTGCTTCGGTGACAGGTGAGCGGAGACAGTTTGAGTCCCATTCTCTCCCTCAGCAGTTAATAACAATTTGAAAAAGGGTTCAGGGTTAATAACACAATCATTACCTGGATGGGGTTGGGCAGCTGTAAGCATGTATGCAGATGGACGGCCGTCATTAGTCCTTGTCAAACAAGCTGAATGGGCGTGATCTAAGAGAGCACTTCAGGTTTTAGTCATGAATGAATAACAGCTGAGAAAGGTCCGACATTTAGCTTGTTTTGAAATCAGCTTAATCACCTGATAGAGGGTGTTCTTTTTGGTTCTTACCTGCACAAAGTCTAACTACGATCCGTTTCGATAACGCATTTCATCCATCAGTAACAATTCAGGTAAAAATGGTTTGGTACAAACTGACCATGTTGTGTTGCTTCATGCGACAACAGACGTGACCGAGTGAGCACACTGTGAGGTCCTTTATTATTGAAAAGATTGATTTGTAATTTGTAGTGTTCCCATCTGTCCTGGTTACGCAAAATTATGGCTAAACCAGTTAGTAAACACTTTGCCCCATTGTCTGTTGTTTTGATAATCACCCATAATAGCATCCAGCATCAGTATGGTCTTTAAACCTGATTTAGGAGTTAATGGAATAAGAGGGAGAGGCAGTCAGTATATGCACCGGGCCTAATGTCATTAGAAATGTTTGCGGAGGCTAAATTAAATCAGTCGTAAATTGTGCTCTCAAGTAAACCAGAAAAACCCTGCCTGGTCGAGGAGAGGAGGGGGCGGCAGGGATTCATATTTTAACCTTGCGTAGAAAATGCACTTAAACAGATTAAAATAAAATAGGTACCGTGTGGATGGATGGAAATGGTAATTGACGGTGCTTTAATGGTTTCCTGTTAGCCAAGTCGGGCTGAAGGCAGAGCTATTTTAAAGTTAGAAACAGTGATTGAGGTCATAACTTTGCAAATCTGGTGATTAAGCCAAAGGGTGCATGTCACCAAACAGCACGTTACACACCTAATGGGGCTTTGGCTGAAAACAGATGTTTGTGGAGAGACTGTCAGTGCTCTACATGCTAAGTCGTGTTGCGGAGCAGGTGTGGGTTGGAGTGGATGGCTTTTGACCAAACCGTGCAGTAGATTGTCGACGGCGAATGATATAGCCTGCCAAAATGTAGAGATCTGTGTGTGCGTGCACTTGTGTGTAAGTGCACGTAACTTCCAACCATGTGTGTGCCTCTTTCAGTTACATTAATGCTTTCAGTGCAGGCACACTGTTTGTCTGGTTGCATCAGGTAGCTCATCACACAACGCAGCCCAGACGGTAATGATAGCCGTAAATACTTTGGGAATTCCCAAACCTGGGATTAAATTAAGACAGTGACTTTCCCAAAAACTGACAAAAGGCTGGGAAAAAAACCCACAGTGCACATATCATGCAGTATAATGTTGTTATATCTCTTACATGAAGATTTTATAATGATAAAGTACATTTCTGGGCACTGCTGTGTGACGTAGCTCCCTTTTCTGTAAAATTTCTACTCTGATGCACTGATTTTGAACTTAAATGTCACACCACATACCTTAGATATTATAATTCACTGACTTCATTACACACATGAACACGTTTCCTTCCTTGAACTCTCAGCTTCTAAGACATTGCTGGTGTGGTTTTACCTTTCTAACCTGGGTTCACTTGTAACTCGGCACTGTTGGCTCCAGGTAAAACTGCGGCCCCATGCATGCTCATGTTCAGCTATTGTGTAAATTAACAAGGAAAAGGCTGTGTGGATTGAATGGCAAACATGCAGGTGATGACACATCCCCCAGCACACACAAAGTATGTGTAATTACTCAATGCCAGTTAAATTGTCAGTCAAACAACTGTCTGTGATATTGCTCTCCAATCTGTGCATAAACTCATACCTTGACTGTGATGCTGTCATTACGTGCGCAGTTATTTAAAAGGCGATCAAAAAGAGCCGTTAGGAAGCATTTAAGGCATTAAGTCAGCTATCTCAAGATTAATTTGTTTGGGTGTGGAAGTGTGGAGAAAATAATGCCAAAGATTAACTACGCCTGAAACTCTAGGCACATGGGTTCAGTTTCAGGTCCCGACCTCTTATTGCCATATCTCCAGAGACAATTGTATTGTTCATTGGTACAATTGAAACTAAATTCAGAAAGGAAGAAAGTGACACCGCTGTCAAAAAAATCCCCTTGATTTGGTAAGCATCTTTTTTGTCAACTTAAGACCTTTTTTCGTCGATTGCAACAGAATAGTGAACAACACTTTCTGCTTCCTACAGACAACACCATCATTCATTTCACTAATCGAAACCTGGGAACTCTTTACAGAAAGTTAAGAAGATCTCTTGGATGTTCATGTCGCTCTGTAAATTGAAACCCAGACTTGGTTGTCAGTGTGCCAGAGGTTGATGTCACTAAGTAGCACAGGGTGACAGAGACAGAGAGTACAAGTGTTGAAAAAGCAGGACAGGAGCATGTGTAGAATCACCTGTGTTGTTCCCTTTGTGTTTCACGCTGCAGGGCACATAGCTCACTGGGTCACAAGTGTGAGCAAAAACTCTTTTGTCTGATGTCTGCGCCCCGAGGATCCCCATCTCCTGGTAAGGATATATATCTCAATGCAGTTTTTTCCTTACCACTTAATTTTACCTCAACATCCTCCTGTGGCCAGCGTGTAAAATACTGGCGTATCTTTGTATCCTTTTATACTTAAAGAATAATTGTGACATTATATGTTAGTTTTTTTACTGTCAACAAATTCCAAAAATGACCAAAACCAACAATGAAATGAACTATAACTAGTATTTCCTGTGTAGCCAAAGCCTGGTAAAGCTTATTCGTCTGTGCCAAACATCTCCATTGTTGTCCAAAAACTATAAAAACACATCAGTGACTCACAACGTTGCTCTGAGTGACAAGTTCCTTCACTATCATGAACGCTGTAGTTTATCTTGAGTTGACCCTTTACACAACATCCTGCTGCTGTACAATACTCAGTAGTGCACCAAGTCTGCAGCTAAAAATAGTCCCCAACAAATACACTACTTATTCCTGTTTGAGTAACATTTTGCAGAACTACAGTGACCACCCTTTTAGGAAATATTTAGCTTTTAACAAAAAAAGTGGAAATATATGTTCATGACCAATTTCCAATACTCAATAAGGAATGCACACGGCTCTCAACACGGCTCCACACACGGCTCTCAACATTAGCCAGCAGCCAACACTGTAAACACCAAGAATAGTGCAACCATTAGCTTGCCATTGGGGCAGCAGGGAGACTCACATGCTCTAAAAGTCATGCACGGCCGGCACCGATTAGAGCCCGATTACTGGAAGCATTATTTTTTTAGGGTTGTCTGTTCGTCCCATTCTCTTCAATACGATATCTCAGGAACGCCTTCTTCAAATGTGGTACAAAAGTCCACTTGGACTCAATGATGAACTAACTAGAATTTGGTTGTCAAAGGTCACTGATTTGTGACCTCAAAAAACAATTGGCCATAACTCAATAAAATCATGTGCTAATTACGAAAAATCCACACAAATGAGGTGACTTTTCATATCCAAAAGGTCAAAGGTCAACTTCAATGTGACATCATAATGTTCTGCAAAAACATTTTTCCAGCCATTATCCAAAAGCCATCACATTTGGTCAACTACTGACTTGGTGACACTTCGTGGGGGCCCACCTTGAAACTGTGGTGATTGTATAGATCTTCTGTGCTGCCGGGTGGAAGATGTGTGTGAAGCGTCCTCATTTTCATTGTAGAGAGGGTGAAAAGGATAGTCCAAGATGGCTTAGATTTTGTCCCTCGTCATTCTCTCCACCTAGCTGGCCTTCCTTAATGGATTGTTCAGACTGCTGACCCCCGTGCCTGATGCCACCACCCCTGGACACCACAGCAAAGAACAGAGCACTGGCTACAACAGACTGATAGAAGATAGAAGAGCCTATTGCACACACTGAAAGATCTGAGTCTCCTCAGAACAGTCTGCTCTGTCTCTTCCTGAAGAAGGCTTCAATGTTGTGAGTACAGTCCAGTTTTTTTTAAATAGATTTAGACCTCAAGGTATGAGTCCACCCTTATCTCTTCCTCTCCCTGGATGACATCCAGGACAGGGGGCCACCTGTTCCTTTAGTAGTCCATCACAAGCTAATTTCTTTTTTATATTGAGCTTTAGGTGATTGTCTTTGCATTATGACGAAGCACTCTGTCAGTCTGTAAAAAAACAGAAACAGTCTTGTCTTGGAGAAAAGTCTTTTGACAGAGCCCAACTGAAGAAATTTGACTCCAAAGTGTGCGTACATCTGTCTAAATCTAGACTTATGCCCGGTGATGAAGAAGCAGATGTTACTTTCTAAAGAACGCATGTGCCATTAGTTGACCGTAGGTACTGAATGGTTTTCTGCATTTTGCTTTCACCTTTAACACTTTGTTATACTAGGTGTCTCAAATCTCCTGCCTCACAAACACCTTATTCAATGCTGACAGCCCGAGCTGTGATTGAAGGCATGGGGAAATCCACAGGTAAGAATAGTCAACCATCTAGTTCATGTCCCTTGGAAGCAACCCAGACAATGTTTAGGCACACCGTCAACAACTCCTGTCCTTGCTTATCTTAAGAATGTAAACCTTTATAAGCAAGTGCTTCATCTGTAATTCTATTGTGAGTTGGTCGGTTGTCTCAAAGTGTCGTATTAATCTAATGTAATGCAAAACCAGCTTTGTCTGCGACACCAAATACTTGCGTTAACGCAGGCGTCTCCACTGTTGGCCTGCTCTGTGCGGAATTCGCTGGCAGACAGGATGGCTAGACCACACCACAACCTGCCAGTTACATTCTTTGCGTGATTCAGACGTATCTCTTTCCACCCATTGGGACCGACTTGAGAGCTCTGATCAAAAGAGCCGTCATCCTGAGGATCTGAGATTTGGATGTGAGGTTGAAAAATACAGTGAAATTGTTGGTTGTTGTGTCGTTGTGTGTTATTATTTCCATTTGTTGGGGAAAAGAGAGATGAATGGAGGGATAAATAGATGACGGGTGGGTGGTAGGGAGAAGGAAATTCCCTTGTCTGGATGGAATTGGATGGCGAGCTTGGAGGGAGGGATGGGGGGCACCTGATGTAAAGGGTGCTGTCAAGCCTAATACAGCGGGGTCTTTGTCTTCTCAATAATCACTTGCTGTACCTCTTCTTTCCATTCCTTCTCTCCCCACTTCCATTCTGCATTTACTTTTCCAATTCTCTCTGTGACTTTGGCTCATAGGTTAATTGTCTTCAGTCAACTAAAATTGAAAATAATTAAAAGTAAAGCCTTAAAAAGCCATCTTAACTCAAGTTTTTTGTCATTTCAAACATGCAATAAAGCCAGACATGCACCTTGTGACATTTTAACATGCTGATCTCATGTCTGAATAAGAACTTTTATAAAAGCCACAACTGTATACGAAGTGGACGTAATCACCGTGACCATTGGTTTGTGGACTGACGTTTTGAAGTCTCGAGTTCTGCATTTTGGCCATCGCCATCTTGGCTTTTTGTGACATGAGTACAATTAAATTTCATAAACTGAAAACACACTGTAAGAGGGTTAAAGTTGGAACACGAAAACACATAACTACCAGACAGGACAACACTGTGGTAGCAGCCTGTCAATCACAAGGTAGCCAGGCCCTAATGCATACCCTGCATTACTGTATATTTCACTATATTTACGACGTCAACATCATGTTTTATTGTAAAAGACTTGACACTAGTGCAAGTGTCAGAAAATCAGTTTCATTAACTATGAAATAATTTCAAAGAGAGGATTTTCTGTTGTTGAGGAGATTCCTCTCTTATCAGATCAGTCTAGAAAAACTATGTTTCGCTTGTGGTGCAACCAAGGCAAAGAGGAGAACCCCTCGAACAACCATAGCAATAATCTGACAGTTTGTCTATATTTTCAGTTTTCAGCTGTTAGGATAAACGAATGAATATCCAGCAAAACAGAATGTGAGCAAATAGGAGATTCCCAACTTAACGTCCTGTCATTCGCTGCTTGTACATTGTCAGATATTATAAAACAGGCAGCAGTATTCTCTCTCTAATGGCGCTGAATCGTAAAATTGATGTGGAAATGTATCAACAATGTATTGGTAGTGGAATCATGGGGGTTAGCAACCTTCACTCTCAAGACGACAATAAGGTGTTCCTCCCTTTTATCATAGCATTTTTGACTTACCACTCTATTGTAAATGTGCTCTCGTGTCTGGGTAAAATGGTGAAGAGCATTAACATAAAAGAAAAATATGACAAAACATCACTTTATCGTGAAGAAGCCAGCTAAATTACAGAATAGTCACATTTAAATTTACTAAAATATTACTAACAGGGACAGTGAAAGCTCCTCTGGCTGTAAAATAATACATACATACATTTAAAACATAATCTAGATATTCTTTTAAACCAATAGTACAGCCTTTGAAGGCAAAGATGATACATCCTGCATCAGGTCACTTTATCCAGGTGAGTTCATAGCTGGAACACTTGGTTACCTTATACTGTAATTTCCATCTCAGACATGCTCTGTACCACCAGACACAACTAAATCTGTTCATTTACACTTGCCAAGGACATTATCGAAAGATCAAAGTTCTTTGGTTCAATAGAGTAGAAACTACATCAGTAGAACGTTATTGTGCGTTTATGTATGTGTGTTCTTGGCTGTTTAATACAGTTGTAGTATCTCCTCCTCATTGTGGAATGGGAATAACATCATTTAAAGACCAAATAATATTCTATGTCATGTAATGTCAAAGTGGTTTTTGGGCTATTCACAGAAGTTGTGGCACATCTACAGGCATTTCTGGAATTTGAGTTTATCTTTGTCAGGTGAGGTGGTTGGTGGACAGCAGTAGTTAAAATAATCAGACTCCCATTATCGTATAACCCACAGGAGCCGAGACATAATTCACGGCTCACACTAGCCAGGGAGATGACAGGTGCCTCTCTGTCATAAATGGGAAGACTTGTGTTAGATTGAGGAATTCTTTTGTGCTTTTGTCTGCACAAATAAAGAGAACTGTATTTCTGATCCGGAATTTTACTCTCTGTAATGATAGTTGTGGTTAGATGTTGTTATAAAGGCATTCATACTCATGTTAAGTAGGTGTTGGTGATGCAGTCTTTACTTTCTACATAATGCCTGGGTTATTAGTCTGCATTTTTGTCTTTTGTTTATTGTAACCTAGTGCTGCACGCTTTTGACAAAGTGTTTTTTCACATTTTGTCATGTAATATGATGTAGTTTAATCTCTTATTATTTTGTATATAACAGCTCTTTCTACGTGTGAGCTGCTTCCATACCAGGGCCAATGCCTCTTTCTTAAATTCACCTGACCCAATCAATTCACCTCAAGCTTCTCCGAGCCAATCGTAAATCATGAAAAAAATGGGTAGAAAAGTGACAAAAGCGACAGTAAATAAATGTTTGTTGTTTCTTTCCCTTCCTTGTTTCCCACCCTCTTTCTTTCTATACTCTATGTAATGGATGGGCTATTGTTGGTGCTGCCCTCTGGGCAGGGAGAGTTGTTTACTTGGATGTAAAGTCCCCCATCCACCAAGGGTCTCTGTAGGGGATGTTCCTGTAACAGCCTCCCTCCTAACCTCTCTATAGCTCCAAAAGTTAATAGCATGGAGGGGACGTGATTTATATCAGCCTTGGAACCACCACCAACAGACTGACTTCTTTGTGCTCATGGCCTGTTCAACCAGCCCCGTTCATCAATAAAGAGCACATTTAGAATTCACTCCAAACTCAGCAGATGTGATTTAATTAATTTTTTCTTAATAAATAGTCACCCATGTTTCAGAAGTTACTCCAGGCCATATGACTGAATTTCGCAAGACAGGATGCAACTCGGTGATGTAAAATATCTATAAATGAGAACTCCGATAAAACTCTGTCGATTCAGGCTTTAGATTTTTGAAATTCATGCATGAAAAGAAACTGAACCCTGTGAGGGATCATATGTTGCATTCTTTAAGAGGACATCGCCATTTGATTTTAGCCATGTGACCAACAATACAGAAAGGCTCACAAAACGTAATTTTTATGTGGACTTTTACGTAATTAATGTTTCACCTTCAAATTTTTCTATCACAATATAGGTGTATCATAAAATGTTTTCTGGTAATTTAATAAATGGTATAGATCAGGGGTCACCAACCTTTTTTAAACTGAGAGCTACTTCAAGGGTACCGAGTAGTACGAAGGGCTACTTATTTGATACAAACTTCCTGAATAACAAAGTTGCACAGATCACCTTTTAATAATAATAATATATGTGAAGAGACTGTTTGATCACATGTCAGTTAATTATTCCTCACAATAATTATTAAGAATGATTTACACAACAATGATGGTATAGCTACACATACCTATTTAAACATGCAACTTTTATTTCTGTTAATCTGTTTCAACATTTGAAAGTCAGAGGTATCACATCTCTGATATTTTTGTATCATCACACGATTAAAGCCGGTTACTTTTGCACATAGCGCCTGCTGGTGAATGATGCAGTGGAAATGTAGAAATTTTGGGAATTCTGGGTCACCTTTGCATTGCGCAATGAAGCCTGCATGCCGGCCAGTCATCGCGGGAGCCCCGTCTGTTGTCACCGACACCAGCTTTTCCAACGGTACCTTTTTCTCCACGCAGAAACTAGTAACCAGTCTCGTCTATAGCCGAGCGGGGGATCCAACCCTTCGAGGCGCGCGAGCGTCTTCTGGCGCCCGCGTTCAAACCTCTAGTCTGGGCCTTTTCGGTGGGATTGCGTTGCCTCGCCTCCACCCCTGAGTTGTTGCCCCGCGGCCTGTTCCGAGGATTTACAGACCTGACGACGGGGTGCGCTCGCGGCGCGCGTCTGGCGCCAACGGGAAGCGCCCGCGATTCGGAACCTGAAAACCTAGTGCGGTGCGGCGGCCTCGTCCTGGCTGTCCGCCGTGCGCCTCCGGATACCCAACTCTCTTATGACAAGAAATATTGTCATTTTAAAATCTACACTAATGCAAGCGTTTTTGATTAAAAAAGAACAGCAACTACAATTGTAGATGGAGCTCCATGGTGACTAGTGCTATTTTTAGAACATGTCTCGCGGGCGACTCACGTGGTCCCTGCGGGCACCGCGGGCACCGTGTTGGCTACCTCTGGTATAGATAGTCTATATGAAATAGCCATATGGTTGTGTATACTCTTGTGTGAATTAAATACTTGACAGATGAAAAGTCCTGAGTGTTTTCTCATTTAACAAAGAACTTTAGTGCAAAATAATCAGATTATCTGAGAAATTTAAGTCAGCATATGCTTATTATTCATTTAGACTATGTAATTTTGTATCACAATATCTCAATATATATATTTTCATCACGATTCCATAGAAAAACGATAAATTATCATATTGAATTTTTGCCCTGCCTTATCTTACACAAAAAACGTACATCTTTCAATTCTGTTCAAAGAACACAATGAACTTTGCAAGAAATTACCTTTTAATTGCAAACCTAAGATAACTTTCTGTAAAAAAAAAAAAAAAGAAAACTACACTCACAACAATGATCAAGCATCTGTCATTAATTTAGACATCACACACATCACTATGGCACATGTGTGTATGAACAATGACACATTTTCCACTATGTAATCTGTCATGTAAACTTCCCCCTGAGTAAGACAAACAAATTAGCACATCATAAGCAGCTTGCATGAAGGTGTTATTTGGTCAAGTATCATGACTGCATTGCACTTGTTCCAACAGGCCTTTTAACTGAATATCTCGAGTTGAGATTAGGTGTCTTGTTTAGAAATGAAAAATGAGGAGTTCATGCTTCTTGGCAGTAATAGTTTTCATATTAGGTTTTTTGAAAGAAAGAGCTCAGCACTGACACTAATCCCTGTTGTGTCAGCCTGTGGTTGCCAAATTATAGTATATCTTCCCCGTGTGTGTGTGTGTGTGTGTGTGCGTGCGTGCGTGTGTGTGCGTGCGAGTGTGGGTGTGAGTGCATTCTTTTCATTTCGGTGTATGCCAGCACATTCATACACTCGCAGTCACTGTCACATAAGCTTTACCATAGAAAACCGTGGCAGGGCTGCAAGATTCAATTTAACCACAACTGTTTACAGCTGTCAATATAGGGACCAACACCACAATAAATGCATTAAATTGCATCTGGCCTCATGTCACGGAAAATAAGGTGAGTGGACGGGCTGTGTAGGTGATGCTGGCTCTCACTATTATTATATGGCTGTGTCTTAAGGGCTGTCTGGGCTGCTGTCCATTGGATTTAATCAGCCTCTATTACCTGCTACCCTTTTCACAGTTAAAATAATCACCCACAATTACTGACATAAAGGGGAGAGCTGACATGAGAGTCAGAGGCAGAGAAATCACACACAAAGTAATCTCTCTTCACCTTGGTTGCTTACATGGCTTTTGATGTTTTTGTGTGTGTAATAAAAGGATTGAGGGGTGTCTTGCCCGCCCCCCCCCCCCCCCCCCACCACCCCCCTTGCGGTGTGAACAGTAGATATGGAAATTCCCTTGAAAACACACATGCATGCACACATACCCAGACAAGTAAATGTACAAGATACAAACAGAAAATGCATAACATACATTACAAACTGACATAAGACAATGCCACATATTTACAAATCACACAACACAGACACGAGTATGCATGCTCATACACATGGTTTCAGTGCACCCGGAGGTGAACACAGGCACGTGGACACCCACTGCCACCTCGACCATTAACTAAAAAGGTCCTTACAATGTATTGTATGTTGTAGATGAAAGAAAAAGTGAAAATAATTCAATAATTGACCACCTCTAAAATTAAGGAAATAGATCCATAAGAAAGGGGGCATTGTGATCTACTTTAATCCTCAGCATGCTGCTGAAAAATAAGAGACACCATTAAATGTACCTTTGAAATAAATGGGTCCAATTACCAAGATGGCTGGGACTCTCTGATGAAGCTTTTGTAAAGGCAGACAAACATGGTGGAGGGACATTAAAAAAGGGGGTGATATTTGAATGTAGACAAGGACAAAATCATTAAAAAATGGTCTTTTACATGAAAGTTAAATTCACATAAATGTTAGCGGTAGCAGAGTTGTGATGCACAGGTCAGAGAAAGCACTGCAACTGAAATGTGCCTATTTGGGGAGATAAAGAGCAAATGATAGCAGTTACACAGTTACGGAGAGTAAAAAAATGACCCACACAATTAAGAAAAACATATGCGAAATGCAGACAATATGAGCATTAGTAGCAATCATCACCCAAAGGGTTGCTCAGTTACATTAGCTGTTATGTGTTCAGGAAATAAGTCATGTTGAATGGGTTTAGGAGAGTTGTTTTGATAATAGCGTTTTGTCGAATCTCTGCTTTTTAATTATCGGGTCAGAGGGTAGCAGCTCAAACTCCCTCTCTTTCATCCCTCTTCACAACAGTGAGTGGTGCCGACCCCTTCCCACAGCAACACAGCACACTCTGTACCTCCGGTGTAAAACACAGCCTCAATTACGAGAGCAATTTCAGCAAAAAACTACCGTGACAGCATGAAAAATATATAAACAGGTGTTACTTGCTGTGATTGTCTGTTACTATACCGACTCCTTGTCAGTTTCATAATTAAAAGACCGGTGTTTATTTGAAGGGTGATAAAATCTCCAAATAAGAAAATTAGATTCAACGTAGTTACCTCTATACGCAGATGACCTCGTTCTTTCCTTGCTAACGTTCATTCCTTGTGTTTGATCGATCCAGGAGAGGAGCAGACCTTATGCAGGGAGCTCATAGATGGTTTTGGACACAACAGCTTGTCAAGGGGTAAAGGTTAAGGCCACGAGTGTATGTCGAGGCCCAGACATAGGTCAGAAGGTCTCAGTCAGGGTCAGGACCCCAGGTGACCCCAAGTCTGCGCTCACAGTTGCGTTCATGTTTCTGTGGAGTGTGCACTACTGCCGCTGTGGTTACCTAGGAGCAAATGAGTGAGACTCTAGATAGAAAAGATATTAACCCTGGGCCCTGGATGTTGCTTTATATCTGATTGGTGTTAACATTACTTTCTACACAACTCTACCCCTCCAAAATATCAAATAAGTCTATTTGCATAATTCTGTTATTGCAGTTTTATAGTTTGTGCATTTATACTTGAACAGGAAGTCAGACCTCTACAAACATACGTAAGTAATGTCACTGTGTAGGATACCATACATTTCTTCTTCTGTCCTTATGTGTGTCTCTATATTACTTTTGGGCAAACATAGATAGCCCTTATAACTTATTACAAATGACATGTTTCCTTTTTTTGTGTAATTGCAAAGCTTTAGAATCATATTTTGTCAGACGCATGAGCTCATTTTGTGAAAAGAAAGAAATCTATCTAAAGAGAATAACGGTTGACTTTGCAATGATTTTTATCATGACATAACAATGAGGAAGAAAAGTGAATGCCAATCAACATACGGGTTAAGATTATTTCATAGTCACCACATTAGCTTTAGAAATCACTTAAAGAGTTAACAGGTTGACAAGTAAGATGTAAGCTAAACACATCATCTGCAAAGCAGCCATTTCAGTCTCAGCTTGTGCGTTAAACATAACAGAGTGTAATGTGTACTGCCACCCTACTGTACTATTCATTCCTTCATTACTATTTTATATATGCGTATGATTAACACTCATTGCATGGCTCAGCTCCCAGTCTCTCTGTCGGCAGCCCTCCACTAAAGACAGCTCAAGCTTGAGAGATTTTTTTCAGTCATTTAAATTTTTGCACTTCCATTTACCCGCCTTTTAATTTAGCGTATAATGATGCCATTAGAACAAAATCCATCTGGAAGTTCTGTTGGGAGCGGTTAATGTTCCATGGCTTTTTGCTGCTAATGCCATTGCGCATGCATTGGCAACAGATGCTCTGAAAGCAACAGATAGATTCTCTCCCAACATCATTGCAATCATGCCCATGTCCAGGATAAATGTTGCTGCTTGTTCAGGACTATCATACCTGCAATGGGACTGTAAAACACAAAGGACATAAAGCAGACTGCATCACTGCCAATTAATTCCAATTTTTTAAGCCATTTATTTATGAACCAGGGGTGTAAAAATGTGTCTCTTTCCCCATGCAAAGGTGACCGGCAGTACCTCTTTAAGGTAGTAAAGCTGAGGGAAACGAATGAGAAAAGTACTCCAAAATTAAAGCTAGCTATTATTTAGCTTGAAACAGTGTTTTTTCACAGCAAAATCTGAACTCCTTTTGCTCCCATTGCAGCCATTTAGTGACCCCTTTCCCACCCACCGACAAACACCCCTTGGACAGTTCATCTTCTGTGATATGGAAGCTCAAGCAAAATGTGGGATATGGAAGCAAAACAATGTTTTCAGTTGCAATTTAGGTGATTAAGTACTGTGGATAATTAATTGGAATAACAAACAATTTCCTCTATGGAGGATTACTGATTAGTCAAGCTCCCCAACACTGCCATGGCCTTTTTATCCTCTCTGCTTCAATTATGTTAATGCTAACTTTCTCTCCCAGAAATTATTGTGATTAATTTTCTCTTGTTTTGAATTACAATTCCACTGGCTGCTAGCACTTTAAAGCATTCATTAATTCCCAATTAGATTGGTGGGCTCATTTGCTCCAGTACTGCTCAGTTCTGTAGCACTTTGTGTTTAATGTGCTAATTGGGCGAGATTTAAAACAACTAACCTCTTATGAAAGGAGAAAAGTTATTCAACGGTTACATTAGCATCATTTATCCCAGGATGCTTAATTAGACATTACAACAATAATCATGACAACTGACTAACAACTGTTGTTAACAGTTGGATACTAAAACTGAAGTAAGTTCAGTCGTAATGGATCTAGCGCACATGGGCTTTCTTCAGTTCGGAGCATCTTGCAAATGTGTTGTTTGTGGTTATCTCCAATCATCCAACATGTCTAAGACAGTATGTTTTATTTTTTTTCAATTTCTGCATTTTATGTCTCTTCAGTGCTTTGTTACAACCACTCGAGCAGCATTAAAAGCTCACTACTCCATTAACAGAGTCGCTAACTCATTTACCACCATCAGAGGATCGACGCTTCAGGCAAACATCAGTGGGGTTGGATATAAGGAAAAAGGAACGCTTTCATGTCCTGATGTGATCTCTTCAAATGGGACCTGGAACCTGGGAGTGAAATATTGTTTAGCTGTGTGTACCGCACAAGCTTTTTCATCATAAGAGATGTTGGTGTGCATGTAAGCCTGGAAACTGGTCTTGAGAGGTTTGGTAAAGAACTGGGGTTCCCAGATCAAAGGAATATAAACCTCGATCATTGCATCCATCCGAGCCCCGTATAGATTTCTGTAATCCAAATATCTTTCTGATTAAATAGGCCTTTCGCCTAATTTAGTCTGTCCTTTCCTTAGGATTGAGTAATGTACTCGTCAAAATTTACACCAAGGTTTTTAGTTAAGTTTATTTGGTTGCAGGCTTCAAACTTTACTGTTTATACTACTAGATTCAGGAGATATGTGTCAGACAACAGGTGCTCCAAATTAAAAGCCCTCTTCGTCATCACCCTTTAGAACAAACCATACAAGCTTTTACTGATGTAGCACAACCAGGACAACATCATTTGTTGTCCCCGCCAAAACAATTACAAATCACTAATGGCAAAATACATTTGTTGTATGATCGGCTATGGTTAAGGTTTGGTTAGGTTTAGGCACTTAAACAACTTGGTTAGGGTTTGGAAAAGAGCATAGTTTGGGTTTGTACTGCTACTTTGTTAAGTTAACCACTTGGATAAGGTACAGGAACTACCTGGGCAATAGCTAAAACAAATCAACGTTCACCGTGATTTGAAAAAGGGAAACGAACCGCAGTCTCCTAGGTCAAAGTCCAATGTTTTCTTCTGCTTTCTCCTTTGACAGACAAAGGACAGTCTCACATTTTCTTGGGAGGATATACTTCTCTTGACAGAAAGTTTTGTGCAATTTCTGATCTTAAACTAAATTTTATAGGTGCTGCATGTTCGACATGAACAGTTTTTTTCGGTATACCATGGTAATCAGAAATCGCGATGATGTGATTTTAAATACTGTCATAAATACAGACTCCCCACTTTCTATGATGCTGTATTGATGTGATGTATTATAGTGCAAAGCATGTACCAACAGGTTGGTCTCTGTGGTGTAACAGGCAGCTGAGCTCAGAAAGACGGCGACTGAGTGTTTTGGGTAGGCATGCCCCTCAAAACCCGTTTCTAAATGGGAACCGGTTCTAAATTAGTAAAACCCGGAGTATTGAGAAGGCCCCGAGTTAACGGTTCTGCTATCGGTACTTTAGAAGTTACTGAGTGAGATCTCCGCAGGAAATAGCAGCGTCGCAAGGGGCGAGGGGCGAAGCTGTGCTTTACTCTGACACTCACACCGTCTCCAGCTCAGTACAGCGTGAGACACACATCATGGCAGAGAGAACAAAAAGATCAAAAGTGTGGCTCCATTTTTAGTGGAGTAGATGCTGATAACTCTCCTCCCAAATCCAATAAAACTCGTACAGTTAAGGGAGGTAATACCAGCAATTTATCAAAACATTTGGTGAACAAGCATAACAAATCTGCAGAAATGAACTGTTTTCGACTGTTTGGCTAGCAGCCGCCCATCCTCGTCCACTGCAGGTAACTCTAGCGATGCCATACGGAGTTTGATAATAACAATAGGCAAATAAATGAAAGCTAATCGCTTAGCTTATTGTTTAGCTGCGAATGTATTTTAAAGAATTTTGAACTTTTTGTACTGCTGCTCAAGAAAGACTATTTGTTTACATACAAGAATAATAAACCAATGTCAATTCTTTTCTTATTGTCTTTTTTTCACAAAATAATCAAAAGAACCGATAATGTAGCAGTGCAGTGTGTGTACCGCTAAGAGTATTAGTCTGTGAATAAATGCTACATCTCCCGTGGCTTGCTTGCCTGTGCTGTTGATTTAAGTGAAGGGGGTTATCCCCAAAGTTACCCACAACTCCAGCTCAAGCTCTTGAAGTGGGCTGGGTTTTTAATGTTGACTAGCTACACTCATTTTACTGCCAAACTGCTCCTCCGAGTCTTGCTCGGCCGACATGTATTGTCATATACCATTATATACCGTATGCCCCGCAATGTCATGAAGGTATGAAAAAACAGATGCCGCCCAAATCTACATTTGTGTCAGGTTCGGTGTGAAATACAAATTATTTGTTGTTTTGTGACATTTCCACACAAGCACAAGGTAACCTTCGATGGTACAGACATTATGAATGCTAAATGGGCATAAATAAAGCAATTTCATGTGCCATACAGACTCCATCCCAGGTTGCTCATGTAACATTGCAAACTTCCAAAAGGAATAGGATGCGGTTCACAAGTGCGGGTAAGTGATATTAATGACATCTTGTGTGAATAAGACTGAAGAGGGACACTATCATCTCAGTTCCCATGTTGCTTTAACCTCTTTCACGTCTCAAGTGCTCGGACACTGGCAAAATCTATTAGTACCCTTTTAGAATTACAATGCAGTGAATATCATCCTATCGAGTGTTTTGTTCAGGTAATTCATAGAGCACTTTGAACAATACTGAAGCATCGAGATGAAAACCATTGTGCCTTGTGTACAAATGGACACTTGTTTATTTCATTGCAGACTTTTCATCTATATGGAAATGAAATGATGCGCTCTCGAGTCTTGTTTGCTTGTTTGTCTTGTCCGGCACGGACAATGAAAGGAAAATAAGAATTGCCTGTGTGCTGGAAACTTTTGTAGAGGAAAGGAGGGCTGGATGAAAGAGATGTCCAGTGTCACAGACAGCCTAAATTCTAATTTTGGTGAATAGTACACAGTTTCTTCAGGGTATGATTGCCCTGTTTGTGCACATACATGCTACGGTTTAACACGGTTAGGGGAAGGGGAAATCAAATGTATTTCTACAAAGTAATAGAACATTTTTAAATGTTTTTGGTTAATTGTGTTTTAATTATACATGTCACATAAGACCTGTTATATGAACCAGACATATGTTTCAGTTGCTATAGCATTATAAATTCTGTATGATCTAAACTAGGTCAAAATCAATTCATCATTCAGCATTTGTGTTGTGTGCACCTGTGTGTACGGGATCGGATGGGGCAATGCACAGTAAAAACAATGAATAGCTTGTAAAATCAGCGAATATAAAATGTTATCTCGAGAGATTATTTCTGTTTATAATTTGTCTTATTTGGATGAAGGTGCTTTATGATGTGTGTTGGTCACAGTGGATGTCATTAATGGAGGTTTGTAGCACTTTAAATCTCCAAAAACCTTAATGATGTGAGTCACATCTTTGCTTGTTTGAACACTTTCAAGATGACATACATTTGGGGTTTTTTTCATGTTGTTGATAGAGGAAGAGAAGCATCTTTAGACCTTTCAGCTACATCTCTTCCATTTCCTGTCTCAAACAGAGGACAAAGACACCCTTGTCTGCCGGTCGTGCCCAGTGCCATTGGGAAGTTAAGGCGGGGAGAATTAGGAAGGGGCAGGAACAGGGCTTCCAACAACAAGGTAACAAGGGAAAACCAATCCCTCCTGGAATTATTCTGATACTGGAGACACAGGGCTCACCAGACAGCAGATCAATGGGTCTCTCCGGGGAGGAGAAGGAAGGAGGAGGGGTCCAGAGCAGGATATTGCGCCAAAGAAAGTGTGCCACGCTGTGTCCAAATTACCCCCAAAGTTGTGGGGGATCCTGTTACCTGTTCAGATGTTTTAGTTTTAATGTTCACTTGCCTGTTTTGGCTGTATGCCCATGCCACACCTACTAAGAATCTGACTTTGAAACTGGTATTACAGATTACAATGGCACAAAATTATCCAACAAGCTTTTTTTCTGTTGCGGTCAACTAACGTAAAGTCAAGCTGATGTGGAAAAAAAAAGCTTCTCTGGACTTGAATGTTCTTAAACAAAACAAGTAATATTATTGTAGATAGTTAAACTGTAGTTTGCATGTAGTTTGGTTCAAATTAAAGTATTTTTTTTTTTTTTTTGCAATAACCAGATGAAAACACAAATGCATATGGTCAAGTGGTTGTGCAGGTCAGCCATATTTTTGAAGAACATGTAGATTTAGAAGATAGAAGATATTTGACAAATCAAATTTGTGCAAGTGTAAATTCATTGTAGATGACTTTGTTACTTGAATGCAGTAGTCCTACTGTTTATCTGACAGTTGTTGAGATGGAGGACAAAAAGGTTGTTGCTTTGATAACTTACAATCATAATTATACAAACCCCTGTGTTTTGGTACTCATGGAGTACCTTCCTTCTATATTTCATTCACATCTGGGATTGATGCAGATTTCTGTCAGACACCCAGTAGGGTAGGCATCTTCTGGAGTCCATCACTGATCCCCCTTACCAAGTTATATTTGAATTTAGGAATGTAGCTTATGACAAATTACAATCCTGCTCCTAGCCGTAACCCTAGATTTCCCCAGCACTTCACCTCACTACCTGTTAACCTTACCGTACAACCAGACTCAATGAGACAGAGGCTCTCTTGTTTTCCTTTATCTGCCAGCACACATTGCTCTTCCCTCGCCTGTTGTCTGCCTTTATGAAAGCACTAGGTATTCTATTTGAGCCACCACGCTTTGAATGAAAGAGCCGAACGCTCTCTTGGTCCTCGCCCTCCCTGTCCCCTCCCACCATCCCACACCTACAATGCACTCTTGTCTAGTGCCATGTTTCGAGCGAATGTCATCATCCAACGTCTATGAACGACTGGAGCATGCGTCACATATTGATCCACTCCCTTTGTGAGGCCTTCCAAGCTTGTGATAATTAGCATCGTCCATTAGCGAATTTGCTGAGCTAACGTGCCCATTAAGAGTCAAAGCTTCTGTTCTTTTCTGAAAACATTTATTTGGCCTGGATTTTCTTCTTTAAGAGCATGATAAGGGAAGAGTAAAAATGTGCTGTGGACAGATACAAAGTGGAAAATATAAAGTGGGTGTTTAAATGCATTAAAAGGCATCTAGATTTAATTAGCATCCTAGATAGCTGGCCTCTTTGTTCCTGTGCTAAAAATGATCATCTTGGCAACGAGCAGAGCTATAATTTTGAGTATGTTTTTAAAAGGTGCTTTGCAGAGACATTGCAAAGGTCTCTTCTCTTTTCACAGCCCAAATGCATAACTTCTCTTTGCCCCCTTTGATGCCAAAAGTAGTGTCCGATGTAATACGGCACATCTTCACTCATCTTTTTCTTTTTTGTAATTTGCCGTCATTAGGTTAAGACTATGTTCACCAGGGTTGTTTTTTTTTGCAACAAGCACACACTATCCTGATTCAATTTTCATAAAAGTGCACAACAACAAAATAAAACAGGAGATAGCAAAGTTTGCTGATGACACTGTACTCCTTTGGCAAGAATAAGGTGCTCGGAGATCCAGCTATGCAGAGCATGAAAGCTTCAAACTGAATATGTTGACACTTTATGAGATTGTTCCTTCAGTGGTCCAGACCTGAGTATCGATTGCAACACAAGAGGTTGACATCTACCTGTTTACTTTCTCTGTTTACTGTTTACATTCCTCTGGCAGGCAAAGATATTATTTCTCTGTTGAGGACCCTAGAAATGCGGCCACCCTGTGCTCAGTGTTCGACCCCGGCACCTGCTGGAGTACTACTGATATAATGAGAGACTGTGGAGAGAAACTATACCGCTGCCAGTAGAGGCTCTTTGGTGAGGCATCCAAACAGCGGCTTCCACTCTGTGGATGGCGTTTTGGGATGCATGTGTGTCACGTTGACCTGACTGACCATCGGCTGGCTAAGAGGGGAAATGAGCGCAGGGTATGAGAAGGAGGGAGCACCAACGTAAAGTGCTCACCCTGAGCCATTATGATTAACCATCAGCAGTTTTTGTGTAATCATCGGCAATGTGCACACAGCAGAATCCCGTATGGAAAGAGCTGCAGAGAAAAATCAATCACATTATATTACTGTGGACATGCTTTATTGACCTCTGTTGGTGTTCACACATTTCATACTTGATTTGTATCTACTGGCGGGCGTTTAGAACAATGTGGGCAATTTGGGCAATGAGGAAAAACAGGGCAGCATTTTGATGCCCGAAGCCCGTGCTTATGGATTGAGTGCTACTTTATGAAAAAGAGCAACCTATTTAGATGCACTTCCTGCATACATTTTATGAAATACCCAGAAGCGTTGGATGGAGCTGTACCCTTATTCAGGCCCATCAGAGAATATTTGCAGTTCGGACTGACTGTGTGTCACACATATCTATATATATATATATACTATAGCCACATAGGAGCCAGACTCTCAGTACAATGTGTGAAACCTCCTGTAGCTCAGACAGACAACAGTAAATAAGAGTTGGATGTCTCATTATCTGAACACCAAGCCTTGACAGCAGCATTCATCTAAAATGCATTGTATCTGAAGGTTAAGAGTAGTTATGAGAAAAGTAATGTATTATTAAAATACCTTTCTGAGTGAAGTACCTTCAGATATATTTTCCTTGGTAATGAAAGCAGGATTCGGTGGAAATGTAGTAATTTGGATGCCCATTTCTTCAAGCCTTTATTTCCCCTCTCCCTTCAACGATTTATCTGGGGAGAGTGAAGAGCTCACAGCTAGCGAACAGACAGTAAACATTTTGTTATAGTCAGAACCATCTCTTATTACTGGTTTTCATTAAAAAAGAAAGCCTTTCAAAGCATTAAAAGCATTTCGGCAGATGAAGATGCTTCACAATTTTCTCCCTCTCACCTCTTTCTCTCCTCACTATACCTGAATCCTTTCTCTTTTTGATGCTGTTAAGGGAGTAATTGAGTGCAGAAAATGGCTTGGCTTATTTGGACTGAGCCTGATCCAGAAATGATTAAAGCTAAAGGGGTTTGAGGTATTCAAAGAGAGAGAATGACAGAAAGAATATGGTTAATGCCTTTTTTTTTCTTTTTCCATTTTGTGCGGGTAGAAGGAGATGGGAGGGGTGGTCAGGCTGAGCAGCCAGACAGGTTGGTGTTCAAGGGGAGTTGGGGGGGGGGGGGGCGCACAGAATAGCCCCTACTCATACCCCTATTAAAAGCATCAGGATTGTCAGAGATGGTAAAAAGACAGGAAATCACTGTAAGAAATGAAGCTTCTTTTACCAATTACTGAATACCGAGTGCACACCTTGGAGCTCTTTGTCCTCTGTAGCACCAGTTCTCTGTCTCTCTACCCTTTTCTCTTTCTTTTCTTTCTTCCCGCCTCTGTCTCTTTATCTTTCTCTCTCTCTCTCTCTCCCTCCCTCCCGCCGGCTTCAAGCCTTTGAGTCAGATGCATTAGCACCAAGGCCCGGAGAAGAGGCAGCGTTTTCAAAGCCCAGTTGGACTCACTTCTAGCCTGTCGTTGTGGTTCCTTTTCAGGCTTTTATTCGCAGACAGTAGGGGCAGGTCTGAAAGAGACGCCCTCAACCTCTCCACTCAAACATTTATCTCTCCCTTTTTCCCTTGCTACAGCAGAGATGATTAGCAAAGGGAGCCATTTACTGATCCGCGACGCCTTTTTGCACAGTATGTTAGAAAATAAAAAGGGAGCACATTCAACTTGTCTGATTAACACACACCTACACAGTTGTGCACATTCAAACGCGTACTCTAAAACAAGTATGGAGCATACATGGGCGAAAGTCTATCTGTAGTTATGGGTGACGGCAGTATTTTTTTAAATAAAATCTCTTTTATCTATAATTGATATGAGTCTGAGCCTTTAGTGGAGGATTTGTCAGGTCATTGGGTTTGGATAGATGGGCTCTGTCGTGCTCCCTCACCCCCATCATGACTCTTGGGACCTATAAACACCTCGCAGACTGGCTCACCATCCCACCTATTGACCAAGTGAGTTAATTACTTCCCAGTTAAAACAATACCAGATAGCTAATGTAGTCAGTAGAGAGCATTTAACGCCTGTGGTTGTGTGGGTTTGTAGCCTGTTCATGGGTGTAACAGCACAGCAGCGCTCCAACGTGAGTCCACGGGAGCCATCTTAACGTGGTTTCACATTATGGGTTTTGTGAGGATTGTTACTGTGGATGCGGTTATGGTGATAGCCACTGGTAATGGTGTCGTTAAAGAAGATATAGCTGGCAAATTAGAGGTTCACAGAGCATATTTGCCGGGGCAATAGCTGCCTTCAGGATCCATAACGTTGTTAGTGAGTTTTCATAGACCATGCTGACGGATGCTGTCGGCTTGTTTGGGGTTTGCTCTTATCAAGACACATGAGGATATTATTATGTATGATTACTCATTTTGGTGAGATTTAACTCTCGCTCCCAACACCCCAACCCAACCCCTGCTCCACACCAATCCCTTTACATCGTCCTCACCTCATCTGTCATCCCCACTAGCAGACAGGAGGGGACACTTTTCAAATCACCCAGTGTTTTGCCACGAGCGCTGTTGTGATGCTAATAAGATTTTCATTTACTTGGAAAAATATTACTTCATCTTAGCTCCCTGCATCGAGTACAGGTATTTTTAATGGTTTGAGATTTTTAGCTTGGTGTTAATGTCAACCATCAGGAAGTTGCCAGAGTTGACAGCCAGGGTGGGTGTGTGTGTGTGTGTGTGTGTGTGTGTGTGTGTGAGTGTGTGTGTGTGTGTGTGTGTGTGTGTGTGTGTGTGTGTGTGTGTGGCGTGAGGCATCGCTGCTCTCTGGCAGCCATTTGCAAGGTTAATGTTGTAGAAAACAACATCCATCTATCTTCTCCCCCACCTCAAAACAGTTTCATTAGTCTTAGGCGCTCTGATCCCTCGACTTATAGTGTTGTCAAATGTGACATGCTTCATATTATTGGCGAGTGATGCAATCAATAAAATTTCAAAGTCCGTGCTGCTGCCAAGTTGCCCGGCCGGGTGTTCACAGTGTGCATATTTTAAAATGCAGGGACAAATTGGCATCGCATACGCCACCTGGCCGTCTCCCATTCATCCACAGTTGGCTAATAAATAAAACAGGCTGAAGGCACCGACTATCAGTAATAATAACAGAGTGAGTTTAGTTTGGGACCCTTTGATGAATGAACCTGGCGCGTGCTTTTGTACAGCTTTGTTTGGTTCCGACACATCGGTGTTTTGAGCGAGTGAGTCTGAGGCAAACATCTTGATTCAGGGGATTACATTAGTTAAACAAACATCTAACTAAGTCAATGCTCTTTCTCTGAATCCATCAATATGCGCTTCATATTTAAAGCCTTGTTAGAATGAAATGATATCCAGCCACGTGTCGTCATATTCACCCACTTTTGGTAAAGAAAAACAAACAACTCTTTAGATTGTCATTATAACCAGCAAATGTTATCCTTACAATATAATTTAACAACATTTAGTTAATTTTGATATAATAAGAAATACCTAATATGTTGGTAAGATGTTTTGAAAAAGGCTTTAAAATATTTGATGTCATATTGTGAACAAGATCCAGTGAAATTTAAAGACACTATCTAATTTGTTTAGACAACACAAGCATCTTGTTAAAAGAAGAAAATATAGAATTTAGAATATCTTGCTATCAAAAAGACCTACATTCAAGTATAGTAAGTAATTCTTAAAGAAGAAAAATCTATGAAATATTCTTTTTTTAACTGACAAAATATACACAAATGAGTTTATAAGCACACTGTAATTTGGTCTTTATAATTACCTCCAGTCATCCATCTCTTTAAATACTGAAATGATTGCTGATGCGCTTCAGTATTCTGCAGACTGGTTGTTGCCATTTCAAAATATTGCTGCTGCTGTTATGTGTGCATGTGTCAAATGTATTTTTTTAAATGGACAAAACAATGTAGCGAAGGTCTCTTGTTCAACCAAAGTTAGAGTCTGACACATTTATAAAATGACCTGTGGGTAATCACAAAGTAAAATATGCTTAAGCCTGAGCCATGAGAAATGGACAAAAAAGCACTGATAAATTGCTGTGCTCATTGTGAATTCAATACTCAATTGTGGCATTTTCCAGGGTAAATGGAATTGTACATTAAAGTCTGAATATGCCTGACTTTGGGGGAGTGATGCATTTTATTTTCTCTCTATCTCCCACAGATGTGGCCTGTAGAAGCCACAGTATTGCGGTGCTTTCAGGGAAAAGGCCATCTTTAGGACCTCTTGATCAATCTGTGACCTTTAAGTACATAGCCATCTCGTAAATAGGAGGGTACGCTTACAGAGACTTCAAAAGCAAGGGGACCCGATAATTTCAAAATGGAGCGGTGTGGAGTGGCGCTGGTGGGGAGTCCATAAAAGCCTGCCTTGTTCTCTACACACCTCCTCTTTGCTCCACAACAGCCAGTTAGGGTAATAGCTCAAGGGAGAAAGGGGAAGAGAGAGAGAGAGAGGGGAGGAGGGATGGATCGAGGGAGAGAAAAACAGGTAATTACTGGTAATCATTGGTCGAGGAAGAGCTGATGATCACTACAGTATAACAGATTGTACTGTTCCCAGTTGAAAAACACTGAGGAGACCGGATGTGCTGCTGTCTGCAGGTAACGACTGGGAAATTAGTCGGTAACCTTAAGCCCCCCTCGCATTCATAGAGAAACTCTCTTTCTCTCCTTTTCTCTCTTTCTCTCTCATTGAGAGGAGTTATATAAATCTCAATGTTCCACTCAATAAGTACAGTATAAGTAGGGACTATGGGTCCTTTATTATATTACAATCTTTTTTATTTAGATTGGACATCAAGTAGAGGCAAGTAGCTGTGGTTCAACAAGGAGACAGGGTGATACAAACAGAAATTTTAGAGTGAGAGATGGAAACACTTGGACTTTTACCTCAGTCTTCATTTAAAGCTGAAATATATTCATGAAATATACTTCTGTCTATTACCTGTCAAAAAATGTCTGTTTAGTTAAGACAATTCAGTTTGGCTTTATTTAAACTAAGTCAAATTCAAACCGTGTCCACTAGGCAATAAAAGCCCTCCAGTGAAATGTGATTTTATTTATCCACACGCTGCCATGAGATTTTCCTGTAATTTACCAGCAAATAGCTTTGGTTTTCTAAGCATAGCTGTCCAGCAACATTATCAATTTTCTGCTGAAACCATGTACGTTAAACACAGACATACAACGTTAATTTAATGAAAGTGCCTCGAACCATTTGGTAGAATATGCCTCAACCTTTTCCAGAAATTACCGAGCATTGATTGCTCTTTTTTTTTTTTTAAGCAAATTTTAGTCCCTTACTAGAAAGGAGAATTGCATTGCAGTGTGGATCAGCCAAGCAGCAGACATATGAAAACTTGTGAAAAAGTGTAAAAAAAAAACAATTGTTTCATGCCAAGGAGTGAAAATCAAGTACATCTCTGATCATTCCCATGAGGCCAGGATGAAGCCAGTTTTCGAATGTACTCAAATTATATTTGCAGCAGTTACATTCGGTTTCAAATCTCTTGAAAACAACCTGTTCAATTAATTTCATCAATGCAGCTGTATTGTAGCACTTCTATTTCAATGATTTCTTACACCGTCTCTCACATTCACAGAGTAGACTTTAGTAGAGCCAGTGTCACGAGAAGACTTATTGATTTGGAGCAGTGTCTTCCTTGGGCTCTGTGTGACTAGACAGTGGCCTCATCACGGTGGGAGTCTTTAGTGGATCAATTGGGAGCAGTTGCGCTGCTTGTACCTGTTTGTAACAGATAAGACAACACTTCAGAGAACTGATAATGATTAGCTGGGTATAAACACAGCAAATTACCAGGAAAATATTTAAGTGAATTAGCCTGGAACACTGATCGACTGTTTTTACGACACAAAATATAGCTGCAGTACTATCTTGTTTTACTCATCTATTCTTGAATAGTATTCCAATTATGCATTGGTATATTTAACTCCAAACAAAGAATCACCGACAAGAACCATAAATCTGGGAGCTGAAAATCACATTGCAATGTTTTCTTGGAACTACGTGACAAGGTCTGCTAAGTGGCCACGTTGTTGTGTCACTTAAGACTCATGAGATCATTGCCGTTTCATCCACATCCCATAATAGTGACACGGTGAGCCCATATCCTGATCCGGCCCCAGTTGAAAAGGGAGGCATGAGATCATTCAGTATTGACCTAGATGCTGAAGAACATACGGGAGATGACCCTGCCAGACACAAACCGTTTGATTCGAAACAGAAGCACAGAACATTTGAATGAAGACGACCTTTTATTGGTTGAATTAAAAAACAAGTGGTTAAGGCATGAAATATGAATGAAGTCAATGAGAGAGTGATGCTTGAGGGCAGATGCCTCTTGTGTTGACATGTGACAGCGCTAACTGTTGTCATGGGAAGCCCATCACTTAAAACAGCTCAGATCAAAATGTGCCGCTGGGAGTTATGCCTCCCGTCAGTGCTGCCAAACAATGCCACACCGATGGAGGCGTAATTCTCACTCAGTTTGTTTTCAAAATTACAGTATCACTTGCACATTGCCCACACCCATGCAGTATCCTGTTTTTTTTTTTTTTTTAAGTCCTCCTAAGCCAATGCATAATTTTTTGTCTTGGCCATTCAAAAGGAATTACCAATAACACTGCTAATAATGACAGGCTTGTAACGGATACATCGGCGGTTTGTCATCTCGCTACAGTTCAATCTGGCCTGCAGGTACTCTGGCAGTGGAGGACAGGTAACGTTAGACTCAAAGATTCGCTGCATTAGTTCTGCTTAGCTAACCGTGAATGCTAATTGCAGGAAGAACAAACTACTACTCTCCCCTCCTTTTCCTCTCTCCTCCCCCTTAAGCTGACAGCAGAGCCTGCATGAGAAGCACAGAGAGTGTCATACAGCTTACCTTGGAGCGGGAACAAAGAAGGTTGTTCTGCAAGCGAGATTCAATACGTGTAGGGAATACACGGTGGAACATACAGCCGTTGATTTCCCCGTAGCCATCAGGTTGTCCTCTCATGGGCACTATGAAAGTGTGCAGGGTGAGAGTTCACGTAACAGTCTAACTGTATAATATCTCTTATCCAAATCACTGAAAATGTTCCATTTTTTCAGCTAAGGCATCAGTGTCAGGTTGAATACTAAATGTTTATTGGTGTCCTTTTAAGCTGCAGCCTTTGAAAGACATTTTTCTACAAAGTGCTAGTGGTGTGCCCTCTCAAAGGTACAAAATATGTAAATGTTTAGGATTCCAGGTGTAATTAGACCATTTGACACTCAGCAATTATTGTTGTACAGATGAGATTGTCAGGAACACAATTTTAAAGGTTTGGTTAGCTGAAATTTCAAAACCTTCACCCAGCACTAGTATTGTGTGACCAACCAGCCTCTATTGCAAACATCTCTCTGAAATAAGTGTTGCAACCAAACCAAAGAGATCAGAGTGCAAATCAAACCAATCATAAAAGCTCATAGTCGAGGGCTAAAATCTCAATTGAAAGAACGTGGTCCATTCAGAGAAATCCAACCGTGACATGTCTTTGTGAGCAAGCAAGACAATAAAAGAAAGAGGGCTAAGAATAGAAGAAGTAAATCCAGTACTAATACTGATACTGATACTAATCTGTGGGCAAGGTCAAAGACCCGGTTACACACCAGAGGCTATAAAGGCTCAGAGGTGCTGGTCAGCCTGAGCCGCCAAAGCTGTGATCTCTCTCTGAGGTTCTGACCTGGGCAAATGAGAGGCCACTACCCTAGTGGCAACCACTATCTCCTATCAGTCTTCTATACAGACATCTATAGGCTGCCTGCAGGCCCTCGGGTGGGAGCTATCATATAGCAACTGTACCAAGCACTCCTGTCTTTACCTTGCAGTGGAGATTTATTGTAATTAGAAGATTCCTTTACAAAAGCTTGGGATCAGCGTTTCTTCAAGGATCTCTGTGCGGTCCCATGGGGGACACCCTTTGATCCCGACCTTCGAACCCTAAGGGTTAAGCCTTCCCTTTGCAAATGAGTTTGACATGATGGGCCACTTCCTAATTGGCCAATTGCTCAGCGCCATTTCTAGGTCCTGCTGGTTTAACAAGTGTATGTTTTCCTTCCCACTTTCCAAAGTCTTACCACATCAATATGGCGGCTTTGAAGGGAGTCTTTTTCCCACACAGAATAGGTTAATGTGCGTCGCTAAAGATGTGACATGGTTATTATACATGAAAAAAGTTTATATGGCAGAGCCCTTATGAGTTGTAAGTGCTATCTTAGATGAAAACAGACAGAAAACTCCTTAAATGTTCTACAATATCACTATTAAGGATGTTAAAATCGGTTGAAATCGGTGTTGTTTGTGTATTCCATTGGGATTCCCACGTTTTGTCTTTATCTCTTTCACATAACCTCCCTCTGTGTGTTAGCCTGATAATGCTGAAGGCCATACTAGCCCCTAAACCATCAGAGACAGTGAAGGAGAGGACTGGCGGTGTCGAGTCCTACCCTGCAGCATGTGGTTTGTAAGTTTCTGCCCCTCCCCACCTCCATCCTTTCCCCAATCAGATTAGTTTGTCTAATAGTGAGAGGAGAGGTTGTGGCCAGTGGGCCCTGCAGGCTTGGAAGAACAGGTGGCCAATTGCTGAAATGTTTTTTCTGCATTGATCTGCAAAAGCGATGTAGCGTTTGCATCCGTGTTAGACTCCTAGATCACAAACATCTGAAGGTTGGCTGAGCTATATACCATCAGAATCTCTACAACTTTAGAGCCAATCAGTTTCTTTGACGATAATTAAAATGTTCAATATGATTCGTCCTTGCACAGTAGTATTCGGTAGCTGTCATCAACAGGATTTATAATTTGTCCTGTTCCCTTACATCTCGGCTATAGTTTACTTCAACAGTTACCCGTTTACCTGTATTGTTAGACGTCTTTCGAATCTACCTGCTGACCGTTACTCAGATGGATTACCCAGTAACCTTTCCCGATGACCTCTGTAGGGGTTGTTCACCTGTAGGACCATGGGAATCTCCCCTGCCAGAATACCTCCTCCCCAGTACACCGAGAACGTGCCTCACCAGCCGCCTAGCACCTAGACGGATTGTTTAGGGGTGCAGAATTAGTCAGGTCAGGGAATCCTTAGCCTCAGGCCCAGCTAATTACTTTCTAATGTGACGACAATTCTTTTGAAGAGCTGTTTTCTAGCTGGCCAAATCCCTTTAAAAGCATCTTGGGGGTGCAAAGGGGGCCGAGAGGGAGTGCGCTGTGGCAGGCCACACCAGGGCCAGAGGGGGTGCTCAGGTTACACTCTGCCTGCCATGATGCATTGTTGGTGGGACGCAGAGGCTCCAGTGCACCCCCTCCTCCTCCTCCTCCTCAACCACCACCTCCATCCTCCTCCTCCTCTCAGCACTGTCGCTCCAAGAGAGGCTGCCACAGAGCCTCGCAGAAACTCTGACACCAGTCCAGAGGATGCACTCTGCACATGAAATCCTACACTCAACTAATGGTTACAAATGTGTTCTCAAAGAAATCCCTGGTCTCCACTACAAACCATAGACTCACACTGCTGGAAAAGCATGTTTGTGCACACGCACGCACACATTGCGCACACATGTGGGCACATTGGTATACACAGTTGGGGACAATCAAAGTTGCTGATCTGGTAGATTTAAAATGGACTGCATGAATGTTGAGATATGAGCTTCTTACTCCTGTAGGGACAAGAGAGAAAAACAAAAGACTTTATATTTGAACCAATGTCAGGTTGTTTGATTTTTTTCCCACCAATTACAATTTATTACAACGACGACCGAACTTATCAAAGAATTGCTTTTAGAAGGCACAGGTGGCTTGTGGCTTTGACAGACACATCACACGGATTTCAGCGACCTCTTGCTTTCTTTCTCTCATTCCCTCAAAGAGAATGTATTCCCTTCCAGGGGAGTGATCCCTAATTAGCTGTCAGGTGATAGTGTGCTGCTTTCATTGTGCTCCCTGCTACTGCGCTGCAGGCTATGTGGTCAGCAGTCAGTCTCAGACTGAAGTGACAGATCATCTCTCTATACACCAGACCCCTGCAGCTGAAAGAGACCACTTGGTCGTTACAAAGAGATCCCAACTCTTCATATTAAGGAGAACTCGATATCGAATCTCATAACAAACAGATCACTGCCCCAGCAAAGACAAGGGGATCACTTGTGAATCTGTCTGTGCTCTCACTAATAAAAACAATAGCAAGTGATATGTTTGTCTCCCACCAATAGATGATGGGTGATTTGGATCTGAATTATTTAGTGGCCCTTTGTTTTTGTCAGTTTGTTCAATGTAGGTGGTTTTAATGGAGAAAAGATACTTTGTATAATTGTGTTCCAACATTCAGTGAAACTGACAAAAGCTTTTGGAAAATCACAATCACATTTTAGTCATATAAGTGTGAAAAATAACTTTCCTTTCCTGTACTTCCCAATAAAAGCCATATCTTCTAACTACACAGGATATGGCAGGCTGGTAATCCCTGATATAAAAGATATGATTTCTTCCTGTCTGTCTGTTAGTTTCACTGCAGGCCTCCTCCAGACAGTTCCAGTATCCACACAGGCAGCAGAGGGACCTTGTTTGAAGGTCATGTCAGCACCGGGGCGTAAACGTTAGACCTTTTTGTGGTCAGGGTAAATGTACAAGGCCGTCCTGCGGGAGCACTCCTTCCCTCTCTTTAATCGGCGTATAACAGGCCCTTGTAGAGCCAAACTGTCTGCGACACATCAGCACTTAGAAATAAAAAACCCTCAGCCAACCCTGCGACGGCTGCGGTTTGACAACGGCAGCTGGATCATTTCAGGAACAACACAGACTGCTCTGCCGGTAGAAGGGAAACAGGAAAGGGGAAATCCATTCTAAGATTGAGTACATATTATATCTGTATTTTCTTTTTAAATATTAAATAGTTATTTGTTGATCATCCCTAAGATTACAAAATCGACTGGCTAGTCTCCCTCCCAAAAGAAAATGATGGAACTTCTCCACTGACTTTGTTGACACAGGGGAATTGCAGGTGTATTTTATGACAATATTGTCTGTTAACGCTATAATAAATGGACCTAATGTACTGTTGGATTTAAGGGTTGTTTTTTGCAAAATAATTTAGTCTCTAAATGACACCAGATTATAGTTTTCGCTCTCTCATTTTAAAATGTTATCTTTCAAATAAGAATTTGTATTTTAGGATTTAGGAGTTGCTTTATGAATCTATGTTTTTGTTGCTCTGTGATCTGGAATACATGTCCCAAATATTTTTTTTTTATTGCTCCAACATTCAGCTCCACCAACATTCGCTGTATACTCTGTAAATAAACAATCTACAAAGTGAATCAGACAAAACACAGAATATACAGCCATCTCTCCGTCAGTGAAGCCAATAATTTGAAGGAGCCGAGAAAGCAAACTTAACAGTTCTAATGCTCCAGCCGAGAAACTTAATTTACCAATTTGCAGGAAGACAAGATGGCAGGAAACAAGCCAATTTGCCACGTGTGCAGCGCACAACAAACCCCAGCCTCGCTGCCCGGCCTCATGAGAGGTAATTATCCCTAAAAAAGAATGCCAGGCTGTATTAAGATGTTGCTGCATCAAAACGATGGAGACAGCCTCATTACAAGTAATTATGAGGGAATTAGAAACATCATTTAACTAAACGAGCAAATAATGTCCAGGATATTGAAGAAGCTGCCTGCACTTCTGCCGACCGCTGCAAGTCCCATTACAAAAATTGTAGGTCTTTAATAGAATAATGACATGCTTTATCTTCCCTGGCTCTCTCTGAGAGGGTCTTGAAGCAGAGGGACGGGCTGAGGGAGGGAGGGGAGAGGAGGATGTGAAAACAACTGTTGCAGAGCTCGCTGTCCTCAGTGTGGTCTCACTCTTGAGTGTGTAGCATAAGGACTTCAAGATAATTCCCCTATTATCCTTACAAATACAAAATGGAGAGCAGAGAATTGTATCTCACATCCATTATTGCGTCAAAGGTAATGCTAATGGTCTTATCTCTGGCGTAATAGCCGAATTCTCTCCACGTACTGTAGCCTGTAATAGTTTGATGCATATTGGAATGGCACTTCAAAAACAGGCGGTTCAAGAAATGGTTGGTAATTTAACAATGAGGCAAAATTTTGCCATAAAAGCTCTGATGCAGATTTTTGGTTAAAAATTGTTCTTGGAGGGTTCAAATTGTATTTGACCTTGAGTTCTAAACATTTTTAAATATGTCGCGTAAAGCAAATTCATTTAAAAGAATGAAATGGCATATGGCAGAGTTAAAACCTATTTTTGTTAGAAACTTGGTATATCCAAGTGTTTTATGCCTGTTTAAGTGACCAAATAATTTCCACATTTTTGCTTAATATACTTTATCCATATGTCTGCTTTATAGAGTTCTGCAGCATATGCCTCTCCTGTTAAGGAGAAGGGGTTAGAGGCTGGGGAGGGGAGGGGGGGGTGGGAGACAAACACAATTTCCCTTCAGCTCCTTCATTTCCAGTTGATATAAAACAGAATCATGAAAAATCACTTCTGGTCCAAGCTCTCCTTTTTAACCATTAACCCATAAACACAGAAGCTGGTTAAAGCCAGCGGATGACAGGGCCTGCCTCAAAAACCTTGTTACGCTCCCCTCAAATTCATTTAGGGAGCAAACAGGTCTTGAGAGTTGTCTGGCTTAATGCATTGCGATCGCTTTTAAAACTCTTGTCTTGAGGCAGACACGAGGCTCTGCATCTGCTCGTGGTGTTATACTTCATAACCTTCCGCTGTAATATGAAGCCACACACACCCTCTTTAAATCAGATGGCTGTAAATATGTTAGGTATAGCTGAAAAGCTTTCATCCAAATAAATGAAGGGGGGGGGGGGGGAAAGGGTTCTTCAAATATTAGAAGAGAACATTATAAATAAAAAAGTAAAGTAATGTTGTTGCAGCCTGTTTAAATTTAATGGGGTCTCTATTAAGTTAGTTTTGATCTACATCATTTTATCTCGAGATGTAAAAGATGATATCCGGAGGTTTTAGTATAATTCATTATGATCCTGTAAATATGCTCTAAAAGAGAGAATCAATTTGCCCAGTGCTCTCTGTCTTTGCCTCTCCCTCTCCACACTGTGTGTAGCCCACAGTTTCCATTACTCCCATCATAAATTATACCACAGAGTGAATTACACTTGCTTTTCACCTTACCAGGCAGGTTTGATGAATCCTAAGGCACAACACATCATCTCAACAAATCTTCATCCCCATGCCAGTCGCTGTCTCTTTGCAGTTTAAACCACTTCAAATCATTTTCATTGCCCTGCTATTAAAATTTGTAATTCACACCTGCCATTGCAGTGATACATAGTTACATTGAACCCCCCGCCCACCCACCCCTACCCGTTCCTCTCTTTCACTTATTCTCTCCTTTGCTCGTCACCGCATCTCCACACATCTCTCTCTCCCTGTCTTGTAAATCAAACAACCTCAAGTGACAGGTCATGCAGATTTCCCACAAGTCAGTGGGGTGCAAACATCCATCCAAAAGAGTGGCGCGTTGCCGTCGCACCTGATGACATAATGACCACTTGGAAACTAATAAACAGCTTCATTCAACCAAAGCTATTGCTCCTTTTCATAAGCGTTACGGTCCCCCATCCCTCTCTCTCTATCTCTCTTTTTCTCTCCCTCTCCTATCTGTCACAAATTCATCCCCCTGCGCCTCACCTCTTCGCTGGTGCTGGAGTTACCCATAAATCACTGCTGTTGTCTAACGCTATCCATTTTCCCAGAAACACAGGGCGGCTGTTGCAGAAATTGGGTCAGGCATAATCTGCAGGGCAGCAGAGCCTGGCTAGTCATGATTCTGCTAGCTAATAGCACACAGTGAGAGATTGGTGGGATGGGTAGAAGGGGTTGGCTGGGTGGTGATGGTGGTGTGGGTGGGGGCCCCTTGTACATGATGTGACACCCAAGAAAAGCTGGCAAATGACACAGTTATATCGCTAACCATCAACCACGGGGCATTTGTGTTCTAGGGAGTGAGTAAGTGTGAGTGATTCTCTGCAGGCTTGTGTTTAGTATTTGCATGTGTTGAATTGTTATGAGACCGTAAATTGAACTTTAACAATATGAGCTGGACCTCTTGAAAATCTAAACTAGCTTCTGCATTAACAGGACATAATGTGTGTGGTATTCTGATTATTCACTGTGCAGATGAAGAAAAGTGAACAGCTTCGATTAACTTTGACAACATGCCTCTTTATTATGGTTCCCCTTTCAAGGCCTGATGCTAGAGAGCCACAAGGGGGGCAGACTTCAAATAAGAGAAGATCTGTCCCAGAGGCATGATTGGCTTGTGATGGTGTGCATCTCTTCTCCACATTTCTCTCTATATGTATTACCTTTTAGAAGGCAGCTTGCTCAGGTCATCCACCTTTTCAATTTACTACCGAGTGTTGTTGTTGCTTGCATTGTTTATAGATTTAGAATTCATCTGAAAGTATGGCTTTAAATTCTTTGCATCATGTTCTGCAATTCTAGACGCAGCTTGATATTTTGTACGGTTTGCAGGCTATATTTACTCAAACGAATATGGAAGCTACAGCGTGAGCCTTGCAGAAGAAGATGAATGCATTACATTTCACACCGCATCACTGCACAGATGCAAGCTGCAATTAAAATGCACCTGTCAAGAAGTTCACAATGTAATATTTGCTGTAATAGTAGGCGGTAAGGTGAGACTAGTAAGCCAACAACAATGTTGTATAAACAGTAATGTCATATATGTTAATTAACACCAGTGACTCCCAGGTTTTTTCCCCTCACTTCATCCAGCACATGTTTTTAGTTCAAAGCACCTCTTACAAGAATTACTGCAGCTCTACAACAAAAATTCTCCTTTAATTTCTGATTATATGATGAGCCTTTAACAGATTTTCACACTGGTTATTACAATAGAATGTCTTGTGATCACATTGTGGCAAGAACTGTCAACACAGCCAAGTAGAATTTAACGCAAGTCTTGTTTACAATTGCTTTAAGTGTTTACCTTCTGTGTTAAAATATAACCGTGTCAATAGTTAAGTTTACAAATGTAACGACACAGAAACAGTATATAAAATAAAACCAAGCAAGCCCAACTTTCACTGAAATAGAAAATTTATTGAATGAGAAGGTTATTATTCAAGGTCTAAATTACAATAGAAACAATGATATTTTTCCTGAAATGGAATAATAATGTTTTTCCTGTCAGCTGAAATAAAATGGAGCTGCTGCTTTGCAATATATGTGACAAACCAATTATGAATATAAACACTGTAAAAGCCTTTTTTTTTGTGTTATCCATTTTTTTCTTGAACAGTATATGAATGTTAAACTCCATTATTGTATCAGTTCAAGGAGGAGAAAGAAAATAAAAGTACAAAAATGACTGTAATTAATTATTCACATGGTGTATTTTATACAATTAAGCTTGGTTGCTTTCATGGGAGACGTACAGTTGCTGCATAATAATATTTTCCTCAACAAATAAAGTGACACAATTAATATACAGGGGTTAGGTGGAGACACTTATAAGAATGTTGTATTGTTTTGTTATGCGTCTTTACGTGGACTGCAGTGGTGAACATACAGCAGAGTCAGTCAGTACTCAATCTTGTTGTACAGGTTGTATAAAGGTAACGCTGACAGGCTGCTACCCGGGTAATAAAGGGGCGTCGGAAAGGCGATGGACCGGGGAACCGGAACACGCAGCAAGGCGTTATCTCTGAAAACCAGCGGCATCCCTACTAGTGTCTGTGCGGAGGCGTGGGCCATGTTGGCCGCCTCCAGTTCGGCTGATAGCTGCCGTTTCCATTTGTTCCTCCTGTTCTGAAACCACGTCTTGACCTGAGTCTCAGTCAGCTGCAGGCTGGAGGCTAAGCAGGCCCGCTCCGAGCTGCTCAGGTACCGCTTCATGTCGAAGGTGGACTCCAGTTGGTACACCTGACTCCGGGAGAAAACCGTGCGCGTCTTCTTCTTGGCTGAGTTGCCCTGCTTGTCCGCACCTTCTGTGTGTCTCTCCTCCGACAGAGGTGACATTTGATGGCACGGCCTCTCCTGCTCCTCCTTATAATCCTGCAGCAGAGGCTGAGTCAGGTGCGGCCGCCGCGCGAGCCCGTGATTCCTAGAGAGAGGTCCTTTACCGGGACCTATAAGCGCGAGAAGGAGATGGTGAATATCAAAGCCGCCAAATACATCTAAATTGTAAGCTTTTTTAAACAGGCGACTGGAGGGGGGGGGAATATATTTTTTCTACATACCTACTCAGTTTGAGAGTTTGTAAAGTGTGAACTCTGACTTTCTAAATCGACTGCTGAAAGCCGGTGACTTTTTAAATAAACAATCCAGCATGAGTACGCTCGGCGTTACAGTAAGCTATTAATAAAATCCCGCTCTATTTAACGCTCAATTGACGACGTGTAGTGCAGCCATTTTAGAAACATGTTTCATCAATTAGCAGGCTCAATTAAATTTGGAATGAGAGGAAAGACAGAGGGCTAATTATTCGACCTTCCACTCTTCCGCTGCTGCAATGATATAGTCTGCAACGAACAAGTGGAAGTGGATGAGCTGCACGAGGGTGGCAGTCACAGACACGGGCTAATGAAATGTGAGCTGAAGTGCAAACAAAAACAGAAAATAGGAGGCCTGGTTATTACAAAAAAAATTAAAAATAAGAAGAGGCACTAATTAGGCCTACTGTCATACCATTTGATATAGTAAACAAATAATACAGTAACTGTAAATATGTCCGATAACATTTTCTTTTTTGTTCGGCTACCACTTACATATTTAGTTTATTCCCTTTTCTGTAATAATATAAATACTAATTATGATAATAATAAAATAGATGCTCACCTATACAGAAGTTATGGGCTTGGTGCGGGGTGCATGGCTCACTGTGACCCGTGTCGGAGCAGAAGCAGTCTGCTGAGTCCTCCCCGCCGCTGCACTCCTCCTCGGAGGACACCGACAGCGAGCGCCTCCGCGGCGGTGGCGGCGGCCCCTTAGCGAGCTCCTTGTTTACGGAGCGCGGGGCATCGGACGGCGTGCCCAAAATAGACTGGATGGTGAAGCTGGAAATCGGGCCCGACGAGCACTTGCTCCCGCTGTCTTCTGCGCTACTCATTCTCGCTTCATAACAGTATGAAGTATTGCCTGAATCGTGTCTGTCCCCTTGTATTCCGTTATTGGTTTGCTGCACGATTGGTGCGTAGAAATTACGAAAGCGTCTTTTTGTCTTCTTCAGGGTTTTTTTCTCCCCCCCGAGCCGGTTTAATTGTGGAGTTTTAACATTGAAGGAGTTGATGGTGTTTTTTCTAGAGCTCGGGGAACATGAGTGTATTCCTGGTCCTCCTCCTCACGCTCTGGATCAGAGGCAGCAAGGTTGCGTTGCTTCATTTGCATGTAGGTAAGCTCCTCCTGGGCCAATCGCAGCCTCCAACAGAAGCCCGGAAATTTCAAACTCCTGTCAAGGTTTTGAGACGGGCGAGAGAGTCGGGGGAGATCAGCAGTGCTCATTTCTACATTCAGCCGCACACAGTATTTAGTGAAACAAATGCAGTATGTGCTGTCACGAGCTAATATTGTTTTGAGTTAATTAAAATTTGGTTATGAATTTAAAAAAAAACCTGTAAAAATGTTGCACTAAATTGCCATGTGTAAAAAAAATCAACCTTTTTTTGCAGTATCTTGGTGTGGTCTGTCTTAAATATGCCTCGTTTATAAACACAGCTTGTTGTCTCTTTTTTATTTGGAACTGCAACTTGTACAACCAGGAAACGGCCCAGTCAACTGAGGATGACCTCATGTTTTTTTCATCCTCTGCCTGCTAAATTAGCCGGGGTTACGGTAACATGCATGCAGACTTAACTAATACAAAGGCCCAACTCATTTTTCCTGAAAATAATAAACTCATTCCGTGTCCATTATCAGCGATTAAGAATTAATTTGATCATTACTGAGCTAATCTGCCTCGTGATGACCGCGCGTGGAGTAGAGGCCGGCTAATTGATTGACTAATTGATTGGAGGTGGTGGGGGCTGAGTGCGCGCACGCGTGTGTGGTGTGTGAGAGGAGGGGGGCGCGCTTCCCAACACCACCCATGCTCTATTTCTCTCTCTCTCTCTCTCTCTCTCTCTCTCTCTCTCTCTCTCTCTCTGGTTGCGTCTGGCTGTGGGACAGCTGCGGGGCTTGATCTGGCGGTTCGGGCACATTATCCCTCTTTTACTGCTTTGTAAGGGAGCCCCAGACACATTACAAATGGTCAGCTTTAATCATCATGTCAGCGCCCTTCCCGGTAGCCACACAACCGGCATTCGGTGTTAAAGGCGGGCTGGAAAATGTAGAAGACGACGACTATGGCCGCTGATAATGATGATGGCGATGATGATGTTGACAACAGATCCTGCCGTCGTCATCATCATCTTCTTCATAGGAACCAGACAGAAGCATCTGGATTCACGCGTAAATATCGTCAACTGGCAGCGGGGGCCAGCAGCTGCTAAACGATCTTAACAAAACGCTTTCGCAGGGGAGGCTTTACTGAGGGGCGGGGGGGCAAATATATGAGGGCAGTCAGGGCGGATGCTGGATTTATGGTGGTTACACATAAGGCGTGAAATCTGCAATGACAGTTAAATGGGTTTGTTTTATATGCCGCTCTTTTCAAACAAAGACCTTTGTCAGTGGAGCCGCCTTCAGCACTTTCAGACGACTTTTGCAAAGTGAGATTAGTTCATCGTAGTTAGTGGACATATCAGGCTGCTATTGTGCTGCACAGAGTCAATTGCACGCGCTGTTTGTTGTAAGTAAGAGTTGGCGTTTGGTTACAGGCCGATTAGTGTATTAGTATGGAAATGTTCATCCCTTGCTCGTGTTTCTGCGTTTTCAGCGAGGCCTCAAACAGCATGGAGCGGGCCTGAGTTCGTGCTCTATCACAATGATAGGTGGCGTACGGCTGCCCGACTGCATGCAATAACAGAACAAGATCTTTAGCAGGAGAGAAAGGTCTGAGAAAGACAGATGAAGTTATGAGGCGCTTTGATCTGGGAATCAAGCTTCGATAAATATTAAACAAAGACCCTTTACACGTGTGTATTATGATATATGGCGTGTCCAACTCTAGAATAAGGAAATTACCAGAGAAAATGATATCAATAAATTTTCTAAGTATAAACGTTGATTACGTTTCGATTTTCATTCAAGAAAGCGAGGCCTGCTCTTTTTTCAGGAGGCGTTTGCGCATGTCCGTACGCGCACATTTGCGTGTGTGCGTGTGTGTGTGTGTGTGTGTGTGTGTGTGAGAGAGGGGAGACAGAGAGAGACAGAGAGAGTGAGAGAGAGAGAGAGAGAGAGAGAGAGAGAGAGAGAGAGAGAGATGTAAACTCAAGCTGAGCGCCCGAGCCCTGGAGGTGTACAATTTATGTAATCTGAGTGTGGAAATGAACTGGGTAATTTATTGGAAAACACAAAGTCAGGAAGATTGGATCAGTACAGCCTATCCACGGGCTCCTATCCATCAAGTTCCAATTAACAACCTAACCATTGAGTTTTAATGGCTTTCCAATCTACTGCCCTGATAGACTCATCAATTCCTCGGGGAGAAATTAAGAAAATCGACCGCCCCTCGGCGTTTCAGTGTCATTCTTCACAGCAACTATATGTCAAATTAAAAACACAATTAAAATTTAAACTGTTCCAATCAGACGGTGCCCCGCAACCTATGTTTCACTTAATATAACTTTGATGAAAATCTGATGCTCGCATTCAATCAGCAAAGCAAATGGGATGGGTTTAAAACAAGATTTCCTCTTCGAGAAGTGTCAAAAGAGTTGTTCAAACACACGAGCTCTGACGCGTCCGATCACTTTTGTTTGGCTTCTGATTGCGGAAATTCACCAGTTTGTATCTCAAGCAGACGCTTTGACGCACAGTACCAACGCGAGAGGTGTCTTTGAGGTGAACTTTTCTATGCGCGCATTCACTTTTGGCCCAACTTACAGGAGGAAGCCAATCAAGGAGGATATCTGTTGTTTAATATAATTTAAAATAACTTTATTCTTGAGGGTTACGTTTACATAGTCAATATCAATCTCTTAATGCTTCAATTAAAATATAACTGATTCGCTTGATGTCTGTCTTACCCTGTGCCAACCCTTGAACCACTGCCAGACACGGTTCTGTAGGCTTCTGCCACGACAGAGCCAATTTCGGTTCTCTAGTTAAATGCTTTAATCTGTGCATGCAGACATTAAATCCCCCTACAACTAACTTTAATAGTCCAACACACACATGAGCAGATGCCAGTGGTCACAGAAGAGGCTAGCGTTACGCAAGGTGGTCGGGCCACTTGTGTGTTTCCAAACTGGCACTTATAGGGCTTAAAATGACCCATTCACGCTCTCCATTTTAATGTAATTCAGTGAGCGACGTCCCCGGTCACGTCCGTTTGCCCCCGCTGCTGCAAATGTACTTTATCTGATCTGCTCCCTTTACTCGTTTACATGCAGATGTCGCACAAATGGAAATTATCGAGTGGTAATTTTTTCAATTTATGCGCGCAAATCAAGGTCACAAGCTGAGCCGAAGTGGCGCGTGAACCTTGCTCTTACTTGACGCAATATGATGCAGACGTTTACGGATCGATATGTGCCAGAGGAATAATGCCAGAGCAATCTATTAATTTGCGGTAATGGGGCCATGTTGAGTGCGCGCGGTAGGTATATACATCAATACTTTGGGTGATCTCACGATATTTGAATGAACCCTTTGTGTCTTGATGAGGTCATCATCATATCAGTTTATAGCTGACTGATTCATTTCCAATAACTGTATTAGCCTACAGATGAAAACAGGAAATGACCTTTGACGCAAAGGTTGTTCTGAGAAATACACGTGCCTCATAATCTGTTAAACTTTGAATACTTTTTTCTTTATGGCAATATTTCTCATATTTGGGCAATCCAAGTGCTGTCTGTAATCAGATATATTTATGCAGGCAGATTAAAACTGTCCTCTAACTATGAGGTCAATAGTTTGTCTACCTGCGCACGACACGAGGGAATGAAACTGCTGTTGCGTGTTTTATTGTGCCCAGCTCAAACGGAGAAGTGTTCACTCCCTCCCTTAGCTTCCTCCTCTTGGATCTGCATTGCTGCCTAGTTAAGCATAATACATCAAGTTTTATTTAAAAAATTTAAAAAAAAAAAATTAAAAAATTGATTTAAATAATAATGATATGTGTAATAACTGTAAAATTATGTCGAACCTGGATCCTGTCAAAATACGAAAACTTATTCTAAAACTGTTTTATCCTTTTAAGGTTATAAAGCAATACCATCCCCATAAGGTTGGGCAGCATATCATATGTTTAGATCACGAAAAATCAAGTTAACCAACCCTCCACATTCACTCAGACGTTTTGCTTCTATATTCAAGAAATAAATAGGTTAAGTATGCATAAAACATGCACGATTCCTATTATTAGGGTACCAGTAGCTTTTTATACATTTAACTTCATTGTTTATTTAACTTGCATACAAAGACATGCATGTCTTCCTTGAGATAGTCGCTTCAAGTGTCAGTGACACCTGTGGTCGCAGCAGTTTCATCCTTTTTATTTTTTTGGCAAACTTTATTTAGATTTAGGCTTTAGAGCAATAGACTTTAACTGTGGAGACACTCTGAGATGTTATTTTTTAAATAAAAAAATAAGAGTAGGGATATATATATATATATATCCTAAAACAATTTGCATATACCTACCTCTCCAATTATATATTATTATTTAAAGGTGACCCTTGTAAAGAGAGATGTTTCCTATAAAGTTGTGAAAGAAATTAAAATGACGTTCATTAAAAAAAGTTCTTAAATTAAAAACAAATGAATACAAGAATTACTTAACAACCAAAATCAACAGTTTCAACACCAGAATAGAGAGCTAAAGATATTTGATCCGTGGATCCTGACATCTCATACTTAACATACAATACACGCACACACACACACGCACGCACACACATACAAGGCAATGACAGAGGGAACACTATATTTTAAAGACAACAGCTGATACGCAGAGTGATGTCCTCTTCTGAATGTACCCATCATTTTGGCAAGATGGTGGAAATTACGCGTCTAATTGACCAAGACACTTTTTTTTGTAAAATAACGTTTTTAAAGTGCATAATACCAAAACGATTACAGAAACCTAAACCTGTCCAAGTTGTGTGTATGTGTGTATGTGGATAGAGGGATCGACGTGTATCTATCAGAATTAAAATTAATTCCATCTACTTTTAATATTGTTTTGCATCTCTTAGTGCAAAACTGTTTTATGTTATAGCAACAAAATATATATATTTGTCGATTATAGTCTAAAATGGCTCAATTTAATATCCTCTGGTCATTACTGAGATTCTCCAGACCTACAGAAGTCATTCAAACTTTACCTAAAATGTAAGGAATATTCTCCATTTATTTCACAACATGGTTCAGCAATACAATATCAAAACGTTGTTTTTACTGTACAAATGAGCTGTTGCAGCTCTTCTCCCAGTGCGTCATTAAATATATACATTTACATATTTTTTACACCAGTGTAGTCGATTTTTTTTTTGCCGCTCCTGTTCAAAAACACACAGTAGATTAAGAGACATTGGGAGCTCACACTTGTGCTCGTGTCCATTCAGAGGAAACAAGAGTGAGACTCACTAAAACTCAACATAAAGCAACATGAGTATTTTACAGTTGACAGTGTTTTGATTGTCCCCCGTCAAGCGCTTTAAAAAGCAAAAAAAAAGGGAAATTACAACAAAGCCCCATCAATATTCCACCGATGATAAAACATGTTTTCCGTTTAGTGGATGCATTCATTCACAGCACACCTTCGGTGTATTCTGGAAATGTAAATAAGATCAAATAATGTTGTCAGGTGATAAGCAGGCCCGCGCCTTTAGGCCGCCAATTTTTATAAACAATGTGAAAAAAAATGCTGTGGAGTTGGTCCAGAAACAGTAGATGTGTAAAAATTAGAGGGGGAAAAAAGAAAAGACACACATTAAACAGTGTAAGCATGGTGGACTCCTGAGGTGATAATTACATAGGCCTGTGATAATAATATTAATAATAATTATAATAATATAAAACATGGGATTTTATTTTATCACGTGTAAACGGCACCCTTTTGAAAAATTACACAATATGTTTGCCAAAATAGGTCCATGTAGGCCCGACAGTGTGTCTCTGTTCTTTCTTTTTTCTTCTTCATTCAGTCAGTCGTACAAAAATATGAAGTCTTTTTTTTCTTTTTCTTTTTTTACTTTTCGGATGATTTTGAAAATCTACACCAACTTGTGCCGCAAGACTCAGCTATTTTCAAACCGGTCTGAGCAGCGGCACGGATGTGACGATGGGATGGGAGTAGTAGACGCCCGGGTGCGGGAAGGTGAGCAGCGGCTGGCTCACGGGCACGTTGGCACCGATGCCTCCGCTCTCCGAGACCGAGTTCTCGTGGTAGAGGATGGGCACCCGGACTATCCTCTGAGCCGCGGCGTGGCTCAGGTTGGCCGCCTCCAGCTCTGCGGCCAGCTGCCTTTTCCACTTGTTCCTTCTGTTCTGGAACCAGATCTTCACCTGAGTCTCCGTCAGGTGGAGAGACGCGGCCAGGCCGGCCCGCTCCGAGCTGCTCAGGTATCGCTTCATGTCAAAGGTGGACTCCAGCTGAAACACCTGGCTCCGGGAGAAAACCGTGCGCGTCTTCTTCTTGCGGCACGGCTTCTTGTCGTCGTCCCTCTTCCTCCATTCCTCCAGGTCGTCTTTTTTGGCTTCTTCTGCGTCACTCTCCTCCAGGATTATCTCGTCGCCACTTTTGTTGTTGTTGTGTTCATCGTCCTCTTCATCGTCTTTGACGTCTGGCTCGGATTTGAGAACCAGGTCCGGCGAGTCTCTGTCCGTGCCTGAGGTTGGAGAGGAGTCTCTGGCTCCTAGTTTGTCGATAACTGAAATGGGGACACAGGGAGATGTGGTCATAAACACTGGGGCTGTGTGCTGTATGTTTGGGATTTTATTACAGCCTGTTGATACTGCACAGCCTGCGGGCTTTGGGGAAACTAAGTTATAAATAGAGCCAGAAATGTTTTTGCTTGTCACATTTTTATAGCTAGACATGAATGACAATGTGTTCAAATACATGTGTATTCAAATTACGATATACCCATAACCAAAATAACACTTTAATATATTAAGGGAATACAATATTCTAAATATTTAGGCCTGCATATTTTTGTAGTTTAATTTAAACAAATTCAGATCTCCTAATTGAACGCTTTTAAAAATTCCCCATTTATTCTTTGCATGAATGCGATTCATGCCCGCTTGTTTAAAATCCCACGTGAATAAATCACAGAAACAGGCAGGTAAAAACGCTGTCAGCCTCTGGGGAAGATGTTCACAGTGAGCGCCAATAGACAAATCAAAAGCATGCTGCGCATCGTCACCCTCATCCGATGATTTGACGATGTCTGCTTCATTTTATGCACAGTGTGTCACTTTATTGATCTATTATTCCGCCTCGTGGCATAACAAAATAGGCCTCCATAGAGGACAAGGCGTCAAACCGTTATCCACTCTGTTGAAGACGACACACGGCATCTTATGTCCCATCACCAAAACGCACCAAATTCCTTTTTATCGAGTACGTTTATGAGGTGGAAGTGCAATGTCTGGAATCAGACGTAATATTATGTGTCACAAAGCGCACAGGGTACATGGTCCTGAAATGTTGTGATTGTTATTTAGAAAAATAATGAAGTATTTCCTCTCTATTCTAATGATAAAGAGTCGACTAAAGACTCCAACATCCAAATAGAATTCAAAGGCTAAAAGTCTGACAATAACTTGCCTATAAGTGAGTCTGACTGCGCATGTAATCGTATGATAAATAGTGTTGGTTTCGGTCTGTCAGTCTTACCTTCGGTTCTGTGTAGGTGGGTGGATGAGGTCAGGGCGTAGGGGTACCACCACGCCGAGGTGCGCTCCAAGTAGTGAGCCGGTAGACTGAACCTCTGTGCGGGCAGGTCAAAGCGTGGAAAGCTGAAGTCCCCGATCTGGGAAAGGGAAAATCCTCCCTCCAAAGCCAGCTTGGTTGCAGCCAGTACGGGCTTGGGTTTGGACGGTTTGCGATCACAGTTCAGCAGGTTCTTAATGAAGAAAGGAGAGTCCTTGGCCGAAGCGCACGTCTCTTGCGTCGTCTCTGGCATCGCTGTGTTTGTGGTCTGAACGCAGAGGACCACGGAAGCAGGAATTTAAAGAGAGAGAAAAATACAAAGCTGACTTACAGACAGTCGATATACTGGCTGCGAGGAGTTCCTGTTTTACTCTTCTCAGTGATTTAACGCGTTGACTCGATTTCACACCCGGAGAGCGCGTGAAAACACGCGTCCTTCTAGACGAAAGAAGTAATAAAATAAAATGTTTGAGCGGTTAAAAAAAAATTAAATTAAGACATGTATAAACATGGAGATGTGTCATTCCGGGCTCTTTCGTCAAAAAGCAAACTGTGTCCACCGTGTCAGTCAGTCTGGCGTCTGTTGCTAATGATGAAATAAAAGTGTCATCCAAGTTAAATGCGGAAAGTATAGGCGATTGGGCATGTACAATGGCAAATGGGATTAAGGGAGAGACTGTGGAGGAGAGAGAGAGAGAGAGAGAGAGAGAGAGAGAGAGAGAGAGAGAGAG
>NW_022280033.1:6682140-6707829 GCF_004355925.1 Anarrhichthys ocellatus | reverse complement strand
AGAGAGAGAGAGAGAGAGAGAGAGAGAGAGAGAGAGAGAGAGAGAGACCGTCCTCCCCTCTGTGTGCGCTCATGGCTGCAGGCAGTGAGCGCTCGCCTGATATTGGTCTCATACAGTCCAATTAGGCAGCAAATGAACACAGGGCTGTTAGCGCCAAAAATGAGGGTTTGGAATAAGCGCCTCATCACACCACTAACAGTCAGACACAGATCGACTGAACGAGGTTACTTATAATCCAGTGTTTATTATTGATACAGTTGTGAACCACTTTCACTCAGGCTGCAGGTGTCTGATGATGTTTTTTAAATTCGACTATTTGTTAATATATTTCTAAAATGATCACCAAAACGTAAGTAACCGTAATTTAGATGAATACAATAATAATAATAGCATTTAACTCGTATGCATATGCTTAAAAGCTTACATTAAATATCTAATGACTATGCTTTAGTCCTTTCAAACAAGGTTACATTGACTAAAAAGCAAATTAACAAGTAAGCTTTCTAACAGCTATCCTGCACTGCATGTAAAATGAAATAACAGTATAGCTATAGTTACCTAATAATCTTCAATAAAATCAATAAAACATTTATTTTCTTGTGTAGACTTTTTATCATAACTTACCAAAACATTAAAGATACTATTTTATGTATAGTCAAAATGTCAGCATTTAAATCGTTAAATAATCTTTTTTTTTTTTTTTTACACCTCTCAGACACAATATGAAAAAGGCCTGAGATCAGGCTGCAGCTACTCCACGTGTCACCAATGGGCGATTAGATTCATATTTCTAATTCATTGATTTTCAGCGAGGGCCACTTCCACAATGTCTGTGGGTCGCACAGTCATTTATTCCTCCCTAATCGATTTGGTTAATTTATCCCTCAGATTGCACTCTTTGTAAGTGTGCTATGTATATTCACTCATTGATATTAATTGACTTGTTAAAAAAGCAGTCCGTTGGTTGGAAGCTGGTGTTGCTGAAGGACGGGGAGACAGCGTCCTCTGTGGGTCTAAAGGAGGAAATGCAAGTGTGTGGAGGGTGTGTGTTGGGTGCTTGTATTCATCATGTTGTGGGGACACAAATACTCATCACACTGTCACATTATTGGGACTCGCCTCCAATGTGGGGGAAAAATACAGGTCCTCACAAGTCAAAGCACTACATGTTAGGGTAAAGACTATGGTTTTGGTTAGCGTTGCAGGTAGGCATGTAATACGACTAGAAAATAATGCAAGTCAATGCATTGTCCTCCAAAGTGACAAAAGACAAGTTTGTGTGAGACCTGACAGATAGTGACAATACTGTCATCCTTTAAGTACAGCACATTTGTCCTATAGAACAGTCACGTGTGTGAGATGTACTCATTTCAGTTATGAATCATCATCATCGTCATCATCATCTGTTCCCTGAAGACATTCATTATGTGATATGCAGCCATAATAGAGGGTGTCAGTGAAAAGGTAAAGGTTGCATTGGGTGCCACAATGCATTTTCTCCCCATCATCTGTAGAGTAAGCACCGGCATGTCCGTGTAATTAACACGTGTTATTCATTTAGTGAGCTGCTCAAGTGGAGATATCCTGTTACTGTGATGTAATTACCGCCTTTCCTCATCATCACAGGTATTTGATGGCGCTCTCAGACTGAGCTGCCAAATGGGTGTTTTCATTAGTACAAAATCCAAAGAATTCACATTATTACAACATGCCTCAGTCAGTATTTGATAATGAACTGCTCTTTAGAAAGGTCTGAATCAATTTATTTTATATTATTTTATTGCAGCAGTAGTATTTGTATCCCTGAAGACACTTTTGATATTGTCATTGTGTCCACCAAAGCTGTACTTACACTGGGACATCATTTGTAGTATTTATATGTTTATATGATTCACAACACAGAGAAGAAACTAGGCATTCTAGAAAGCAAGCACTGGAGCAACAGTCTTTAAAAAAATATCCATTTATAAGAGCTGGACTTCCTGAACTAAATTTAGAAAGTCAACATGACTATAAAAATTAGTATTTTCCCCAACAACAGCAAGATCCGCAGATGAATGATCCTCGAGGTCCTCATTTTCAAGTCCTGAGTCTTACATATCTGACACTTTTTCCACAAGTGGCCACTATTTGACCCCAGACATTTAACGTTATTATTGTCTTTAAGGTGTTTAAAGTTAAACATTATAGACATTTGTATGTCATGATATATAGCTGCCATATCAGAGGAGACATTCTTGTAAAAAACGATAGTCACATGATGTTATCTACTTACACACAGTATTGAAATCATTGACACCCTCTGCACAGTACTAATCCCAAACAAACAGAGCTCAATATTTGTCAGTAAAGCAGCACCAAGGCTTGTGATTAACCGACATCACATCTTCCACCGTGTACCAATCTTTGACATACGTTTTCTTGTTGTCAAAATCTTGATCAAGATTATTGGAAAAAAAATAAAATTTAAGTTGAATTATTTCAAAAGGAAAGGCAGTGGGCTCAGGGGGAGAATGTACAGAAATGAAACACAGAGAAGCTGATGCCTGATGAAGGTCTGTGTGACCAAAATGGTGCATGAAATGAATAAATATATAATTTAGGAGCTCTTCAGTGTGCAGGTATCACTACTTTTTGCTGTATTATTATTTTAACCCTTGGATAAAAGTGACTCTCGTAGGCTGTCATCACATTGGCCTGATTCCGAGGTTGTGCTTTTGAATAGTCCAATAGAGATTGTTTAAGGGCCCTGTAACGGCGCAAATTTAAATTTACCACAGTGCTTTACCACTATAATAGCGGTCCATAACTGGGGATGAAAAGAACACAACATATGCAAACCTGAAAATAAAGAGTACAAACTAAGATCCTGTACTAAAATACAGTTCATATTATGCATTAATTAGAAACATGCAGTAGACATTGCCCAGAGGCCACATAGGCCTTCTGAATGCTCCATAAGTCTATTTTTGTTGCTCCTCGGGTAGGTTACTATGACTTTTATATTATTTATTTCAAAGCGCCCAGATATTGATTATTTCACAAGGAAAAATGACAAATGGCAGGAGGGAATGACACGGTCAGCAGGTTCTATTAGAGAAATGATAGTGTTGCTCGTGGTTTGTTAAAAGGTCCAGTTTAGATACTTTATAGGTTTACATCCATCATCGTCTAATGACCTATTTGATGAAAAACATGCGCTCTGGTGACAATGGCCCTGTGCAGCCAACTTCGCTTTGTAATTGCTCCCATATTAAATATAGATTTTTGTTTTGATATCTTGTGAGAATTCCTTTCTGTGGGTCAAAATTGTGATAAAAGACGTGGATGCAACGGCAAAAGCTCAGAGGGAGAAAACTGGAAGGAAAATGGGGAAAATAGGTGGTGTAGAGGTGGTGACGGTGGAACTGTGGGTTCTGAGTAGTCGTGGAGGAAGTATTCAGATCTGTTATTTAAGTAGAATAAGTACTCCATTACAAGTAAAAGTAAGTATTATTGACGAATGTACTTTAAGTCTCAAAACTAAAAGTAGGCCTACTCGTACTCATCGGATTATTATTTCCGATGCATCAATGTGAAAGTAGCATTATAGTGTTGTAGTTGAGTGGATCTAGTTTAACAACATTTGAAACAGTTTTGTAGCTTTATCTACAGAAATACATCTTGTTTTATAAACTGATCATTTTTTAATGTAAAATTTTCATCTTAAAAGTAATAGTATAGCTGTCAGACTAATGTAGTGCTGGGGGAAGTATTCAGATCTTTTACAAATTACACTGCACAAATACTCCATTACTGGTACAAATATTTTAAAATTAAACTTAAAAGTATGTAAGTATTATTTGGGGGGGGGGGGGCATTTATCACTGCAGGACCCTGTGTACTTCTTGCACTTTTAACTGGACACTCTCCTGTTGGCACGAGCCATTAAACCGTTGAAGGCCACACTGAGATTGCTTTAGATTTAAGTATTGCATTTAACTTGTAAAGGAATTGGTGGCCCTCCACTGACCCAGCAAGCTTTAATTGGGATTGTGCGAGTATTGATCGTAAGTGGCCAGGCAAATCTTGAATTACGGCCTGATTAGCTTTTACTCGGCCCCTTGCACCAGCCAGTCGAAGGAGCTCAATGTCATTCAGGTTGGATCACTTCAGCGGCCACTTGACGAGAGGTAATCTTGTTACTTCCTGTGTAAACAGGAAACAACATGTATCTAAGGAGCGGCATGACAGTTCTTCTGACAAATTTACATTAGTCACATGAGTGTGTAATTGTCCCTTAGTGTATGGTCACTTTAAGCAACAATGTTAGCATCTAACTTATGAGTAGACATGGGCTCATAGAAGGTGTATTCTCCTTTTTATCTCTCCTGCTCTCATTTTATCCACATTTTATGACTCCTTCTCTTCCTTTATTGTTTCTCAGCGGAGATGATGACGTCTGTAAGGTTTGGATGGAAACAGTCATGGGAGCGATGTAGCCCTTTTTCTCTATTATGAGCAGCTTCATCCGAGCCCTCCGGGCACCAAGCCTCAATATCCACCCTCTGTTCCTCAAAAAAAAAACGCTGGTGATCGTCAGCTTTTACCCAGCCTGCCTGTATGTGTCATTACAACTCGGTAATCTGGAGAGGGCAACAGAAAAGTTCTCATCAGTGTCAGCCTGAGATATAGATATGGGCCGGGTAACAAATGGCCAAATGCACAGGCAGCAGAGCAGACCATCAATAAAGCAATTTCTTGTGTCATAACAGCCTCGCTTTTCCTAAAGCTAACCTTTCAAAACTTTTCCCTCTGCAAATCGCTGCAGCCCCACCATTAGAGTCCTGCCTTGTGAATTTAATGGATTCCGTACAAATAATATTCCACCATAATGGAAAAGGTTGAAGTCACTGAAGACAGATGAAGTCATAAACACGTATAATTGAGAATCAAAGACCGATAAATTTTAAACTGCTATCCATTTTCTCTTTTTAGATGATGATCTATGTCAGCACGGCTGCAGGAAAATGGAAGAGATTATGGTGGAAAATTATAACAATAAATTTTCTAAACATACACCTTGATTATGCTTCGATTTTTTGGAGGGGTAGAGGGCGAGGGAGGGGGTTTAGAAAGAAGGCTGGGATTGCTGAAAGCTTGCTGGCTAAATGGCACCATAAAAAAGGTTCCCTGCTCTTTTGCCTGCAGAGCGTAGGCATGCCTGGAGGTGTGATTTTCCCCCTCCTCTAAATGGGGGAAATGAATTGTGTAATTTATTGCAAACGTGCACACAGTGAGATTAGATCAGCATATCCCATCAAAGGAACAACAATCAATCAGCCTCTAGTTAACAGCTTGAAACACATAAACCAGGGCACCTAATGGCTTTCCAATTTAACAGATTGATAGACTTATCCGGTCCTAAGGGATGAATTAAGAAAACCGGGTACTTTCACACAGGCACTGGCACTTTTGACAGGACCTTTTTACCCCCTCTAGCTTTCTTACCATCTTTACTCCTGAATATAGAGATATGGTTAACCTGAAAATAAAGAGAAAGTCAGTTTTCCCTCTTTTCTTTTCTTTTTTTCTTTCTGTTTGAGAAAGCACTCCAGAGCTTATTTGTTATTCAGATGAGGCGGGAGTGGAAGTGTGTCAGATGTGGAGAATGGGCTCATTTTAATGACCTGATTATCGCGGGTCATTTGGAACTGTGAAATCAAGGGAGCTATTCAAAGCCACTTAACAATATCTAAATGTGACCCGGGCGACCCATTCAACCAAGAATGTAGTTTTAAAAATGGAACTTGTTTGTTTCATATCTTATTAATCACATAATTGTCTCATGTAAACTCATCAGTGCAAAAAAATATTAAAGGAATAGTTTGACATTTTGGTAAATACACTTATTCTCATAATTGCCACAAGTTAGATGAGAAGATTGATACCACTCTCGTGATAAATATGTGGCTGGAGCCAGCAGCCAGTTAGCTTAGCTTAGCATAAAGACTGGTCTATATACAGGTCACATAAAAGGCTAACAAAGGTATATATTGTACATTCATTTCATACAAAAACCAACGTGTTAAAAAGGTTATTTTACTGTGGTTTATGTAGTGGACTATATGTCGGCTATCAGTGGAGACTCCAGGAAGATAATGGTCCAGGACAAGAAATGGTTCAGCACATATCCATTTTAAAATGGCATATTTAGATGTTTACACTTTGGCTTTGGTACAGGTTAGACAAAGGTGTATTTATTAGTGAGCTTTAAAGGTGCTGGTAGGCACATTTAATTACGTTTTGTTACCTTTGGGCAGGCCAGCTGTTTACCCGTTTCCACTCTGTAGCTAAGGTAAAAAAAGACCACAAGTCTATGCTGTGCTGCTAGTTACTACTACACTTTCATGAGGTTTATGAGAGGCCAGAGACTGCACTCACTACTTTGTGTCTGTATGTGTGAATGCAGCATTCTTGCACATGCAGGCGGAGTTTACTGTTTGAACTGAACGTACCACTAAACTGAAGACTGAAGTGCATCTGAACTGTGATGCTGTCATTTAGCTTAGAAAACAAGTGACAGAACTACACAGTCAGTGACAAATCTTTGAACTGAACGAAACGATACAAATAAGCAAAGATTTTAAATTTCCACCTCAACAGTGAGCACCGAATACCAGCCTCAAAGGAACACATCCAAAGAAGGTTAACCGACTGTACTGTCCTCTTAAGAGGCAGGGCCTTGACCCATGGAACTAGCGTAATGCACACTCTGTGTCACCATATTATCTTGTCCACATCCACAGAGACAGCTGATCTCTCTGTGTCACTGCATAATTGAGGAGCTGTTGGTATCAAGGATGTGACCCTGAGAGGGATGAGAAAGTGTTACCCTAGACCCCCGCGAGCAGACCAGAGGAACCGACTCGAGTGGGAACCACAGAAGGGGTGCATCCACAGGACAGAGGCGGCAGACAGTCTCCCCCACAGCCTCTGAAGCCAGTGGCCCGTAACACATGCAAGTGACTGATGTGTGCGCTCCACTGTTATGTGACAGAACTCCACATTAAAGAGGAAACTGATCTTCTGGTCAGTATTAAGGGCTGGGGTCAATTTCGTCTCGTCTCTCACACTTCGGGGAAATGGATTGAGATTCAGCTCATGGGTTGGGAATGAGACATAATTGATTACTGATAATCAATACATTGGCCAAGGAATAAGAGCCCATTACTAACCAATCATCAAACTAATAGCACTTTAGCTGCCTCTTTGTTTCTGTCTTTCTATCAGCTTAGCAGAAAACCTGCAGCTATCTGACACACAGGACGGATTGATGCTCCAAAATTGAAGAGGACAAGAGAGAAAATAACCAAACACAAAACAGGAGCAAGACTATTACACTCAACAAGAGTCTCACTCTCCAGGTCAGAGAACACAAATTGTGGTTTCCTACTTGACATTGATACTCTTATCCTCCTCATGGACACAACTCCGCTGATCCTCTTGTTTGGTCTGTGGGTGCAGCGAAGATCACATGATGACAAAGAGCACCCAAACATGATTACTCCCCTCCTCGTGACAGACAGTAATTGGTGTTTGTTTGCTCTCTTCTCTCCCTCTCTTGTGTCGCGGGGTGGTAAACAGCATTATTACTGTCAGCTGATTAGTATGGCTCCTCCAGCAGCTGTCAGGACTAACTAATAAGAAGAAACTTGAGCAGAGTGACAATAGAGGACTGCGCACACACACACACAGACATATTCAATTTAAGAATACACTGAGTGAGTGAGATAGAGAAATTCATTTGACATGCCTTCAATGTATTTATTTATTTCAGCATGTGTGTAAGCAAATAAGTAAAGATAAATATATGGGGCCACAACTTTGTATTAATGATCTAATAGCCTAAATGTATTACTCATCATAACCAATATTACTTTCAGTACAGAACATGTGTCAGAAGGTGCACAAGGTGCATGCTCTCACCTATGTTTCTTTCCTGCAGCCATGTTAAGATCTACTCTTAACCGATTTAAAAGAACTCTGGAGCTTCAAGTATTTTCAAGTCAAAACTACTTTTATTCTTAAGTTTGCCACTAGGATTAAAAGTAAAAGATTTTTACTCTTTTCACTCAAGTCCAAAACAGGTTAATAATTAAGGGCTCTGGTGTCTAAATAGTTTTGGCAATGTAGATACAGAAACATCTGACAAAACTTGAATATACAATGTACTTTATCCATCTGAGTCATATAATGTTCCTTCTGTACTGTAAACAAGAAATATACGACCCAGCATCAATTCCTAATGGATCTTTCAGAATCGCTCTCCTAATACATCAAGCATTCACACCAACCCTTGACAACTCTATCTTCCACACATCTTAACACACCCCAAAGTCCTCAGGGCACCCAGGAAAATTAACCATTTAATAGCAATAAATAACAGATTCTGACTCAAGAGAACTTCAAATCAGCCTCTCTCTCTCTCACACACCCACCCACCCGCACACACACACACACACACACACACACACACACACACACACACACAAAGACTAGCCTCACAAAGCTGGATTAACACCAAACAGCCCAATCAAATGTTTTATTACTGAGGTTGCACATATGTAACATCTATTTTTCACCCATTCACGTACACACTAGCCTCATAGAATGTGACAGTTTTATAAAAACTCAGTCTGTCTCAACCTTGTCCATGCAACTTTGTTTTTTGGAGGAATTAACAACCATTAAATCAAACAAGAGAAATATACTGAAAGCAGACATGATGATATACCAGGGTTATCTTCAGTGTACATTTACTAAAGTTGAGTACTGCTTAAGTACACATTTGAGGCACTTTAATTGAGTAACAGATTTACTTACTTTATAGATTAAGATTTTACTACAGAATACCTAAAACTACTAACAGTAAATAGAACAGTTCAAATGACCTCCCCCTCAACCAACAAATGTATAATCCAAGCTATACATTGATGCATCAGTTATAATAATCAAAATATATAAAACTCATAGCATCTCTTTACTAAACAGGGAGTACTTTTACTTGTGATACTCTAAGTACATTTAGCTAATAACCCTTTTTACGTACTTTTACTGAAGTGACATTTTGAAGTCCGTACCTTTGTTTTGAATGGTATATTTTCATATTGCAATATTACTTGAGTGAAGGACCAAAATACTTTTTCTACTGGTTACCATGAGGAATGATTCTGTGGCTTGCAGCATGTTACATTGTGGCATTTATCTTTTCTGTTTTCATAAAATGTCTGTCTTCTTTCCTTTTTTCTCGCTGACAACGTGTACTGTTACAGGCCCTCGTATTAGTCAAAATGGAGTATTGACTATTTGTAAAAACAGAAGTGCAAATCAAATCAACATTGTGCAGGGACAGATGAAAGCTGCCTACCTGTACACACGCAGGAAAAGGGGGCAGTTAGTGACCAATTGATTTGATGTGAAGGAGGGGCATTCTTTTTCCTGCAGCGGAAAGGCCTCCACTGTACGCTGTACGGCTAGCAATCACTCCTCCACCTTACCTCCAACTACCTCTAACACCCAACTGTGTCCTCAATCTCCACTCCACCGGGCCCAGGTATGCAACTTTTCCGTCAGCACTGTTATGTATTTGGCTTTCTATTTCACTTTAATAGGAGAGAAATTGGCAACATATTCTTTTACAGCCCCCTGGCACCATTAGAAAGCCTGCTGTCATTTGGATTATTTATGAAAAACTATTTCATGCTTACTTACATTTGCTGCTTATTTTCCCCCAGTGTGACCTGCAGCAGATTTAGTTCCATTTCGAAAGCCTTAAAGCCAATTCTTTATATCTGCAGGTCAGCCTTCTCGATTGAGTCGAGATTGAAATACCAGTGTGTAGAGGAAAAGGTATGGCAAGAGGAAACCAATGGTGTTTTATTGTGTTGAGGGCTATAGTAAAAAGAACAGGGAGGGGGGGTACTTAAAGAGGAAACAATGGGGGTGAAGGCGGAGGAGCGGGGGTGATTTTTAGGCGGATGTAGAACTGGAGACACCTGCAGAAATAGGAGGCAATGCAGAGGCAGCAACAAAAGTTGAGGAATGAAAGGGCCACAACAATCCAGCTGCTCGTGAGCAGCAAAAGCAACAAAGACCGGCCAAGAACTGAGTCAGCAAATTGGCATAGAAAGTAAAAACAGTAAAGACATAAAAAAAAAGAAAGTGGTATTAAATCCGCAAGATTTTATATTTCATCTAAAAACATGTCAAATACCGTTGTTTGTGAGGTTTTACAAGGTCCACAAAGATAAACTTTGGTGGGGATTTTTTGCTTGTGATATTTTTCCGCTGTGTTTCTAGAATCTATACTCATATTCTTGTCTGTACAAGAAAATTGGCAATCTTTGTCTTTCAATATATCAAATGAATCAAAATAAACTTCCCCACTAAGGAGCTCGACAGGCCAGCACAAAGCAGTCACCTGCATGCATCTATACTCATAATACCATACTGTATGTGGTCTTTTACTCACCAATGCACACACACACACACACACACACACACACACACACACACAAACACACTTTTGATCTGGGTTTGTTCCGGGCTTTATACAGTGACCCTAATAAACTGCGGCGTGGCCAGGCAGGTTTGTCACTGTCACAGGTAAATGATGTAATTAATGAGTGTGAAGCGGAGTGGATGGGAGCCGGGGTGTTAGCTTTTAAACACCTCTCCAGCTGACTGGGTTTGGGGAGGCCCAGCTGGACACAGCCAGCGGATCGATAGGGGGTCAGGGGTCAGTCAACCCTCCCATTATAACCCCGGTGGCTCCCATCATCGTCTGGCTAACGATGCCTGCAGGAGGGCCAGAGTGGAGCCACTGCAGGGAGAGGAAGCAGCTTCTGGAGCTTCAAACAGAGGCTGGTGTGCTTTCTGGGTGCTGAAGCCTTAAACTCATATCTATAAGGTTTATTTGTGACTATTGTTAATGTACTTATCTGTACGAGTCTATGATGGAGTGTCCGACCTGCTTTACGTTGGTCACAGACTCTCTATATTCTGTTATTTAGAAATGTTGGAGACCTTGTCGGGTCACAAATGGTTGTTAATGACGGGACATGTTTGTATTTTCACATATTGAAATCCGGTAAGATGTAATAATTTATCTTGCTTGTGCAGTGTCCTTTGTGTCAGGAATGTGTGATATTAAAACAAGACAGAAAATGGCACATATTGACATTGATTTCTACCCAAGTATCAAGTGGCAGATTGTTTACCTTTACTAAGATTATGTTATTTTTACATCTTCAAAAAAATGTTAAATGAAGGTTTCTTACAGACTGTACAGAGCTGTTGGTTATACATACAGTATACATATATTGCTGGCTGTTATCATTTGTAATCTGCATTTGTTTTAGTTTTATCTGTCATCATCAAACTAAAATAACCAAACTGCAGCTGGAGTGATGGCCTCTGGCTAATGTCAAGGACAAAGAGAACAGCAGGAGAGGATGGGAAATTGTTCTGGGTCAGAGTGGTTTAATCATTAACTGTGAGTCTATTGATAAAGTGCCTTTTGTTTGGAAAAACAAAACTCATTTGATGTTTAACTTTGAAATATTGTGGGTTTTTTTGACAAAGCAATAGCACTGTCGCAATACCAAATCCCATAACATCTTTGCAAGGATTTATCTCAAATATTCAGTGGAATAAAGTTAAGATGATCATTAGATTAATTATAAGGAAATGTAGAAATTATTTTTTCAAACTAAACCTCAGATTTTATCCAGCAAAACATTATTTGTGGAAAATAAGAAAAGGCACTTGTCAAACAACAAACAAGAACTATTAGCTCTGTAAATATATAGTGGATTCATGTTCTTGAGCAGAGAATGAAGTCCCTCTGTATGTGTTGTTATCGGAGCTTCTTCTTGCTATGTTGACATAGCCGGGCCGGTCCTGCATGCTTTTAGTGCATGTTGGTGCACGTGATCGTGCACCACCTCACAGCTGCTGCTCTGCTGATAACGCAGTCCCAACCCACCCTCTGGTTTCCTCTCAGGTAAACACTGTTAGCTCTGTCAGCTCTTTCACCATAGTTTGCATTGTTAGTGCTGTTAGCACTGTTAGCTATGAGCCACCAGCTCGCCAAAATCAGAATGCTCCCAATCTTGGATGTTGCACCTCTAAAGTGTGCCTCACATTTGTTGGAGCTTTGAAGTTTTTTATCCCGTAGATGCCCCGAGGAATACTGCAACCAGTTTTGTTCATGATGTTGATACGTCATTAATATTACAGGGGAACATGGGAAATCGTTTCTGACCAGATTGATCAATATCATTAAAAGGGCAAAAGCCTAATCTAAAACTTCCCTCACATTAGTATAACTGTCCAATTCAGACCCCTCTTTACTCAGACTCAACAGCCACTCCAGCAGATCCATACAGAGATCAAAACTCAGCAGCTAATTTAGAGTGTGTGCTAGAGTTTTTAATGCTGTGAGCTCCCCGAGGAATACTTGGACCAGTTTTGTTCATGATGTTGATACATTATTAATATTGCATCAGAGAAGCAAATCGTTCCCGGCCAGATTGGGTTTGATCAATATCCTCAAAGGGCAGAAGCCTCATTAATCTAAAACTTCCCTTGCATTAGCAGGACTGTCCAATTCAGACACCTCTTTACTGCCGCGGATCCATACAGAGATCCAAACTCAAAAGCTAATTTATAGTTTTTAAAGCTGTGAGCTCCCCGAGGAATACTGAGATCAGTTTTGTTCATATTGATGTTGATGCATTATGATTATATTATATTATTATATTATTATAGGGATCTTAATCTGCGAAGAAAAAAGATTGATGTTTCATAAAACATCACAATGAACTTCTGTCAGGTAGAAACAAGTTTCTCCAGTATTTTTGAAAGATTTTATGGCCATAAATGGGTGGAGAAATTTTTATTACCCACTGCTTTTTCGAATTGCTTTACATAAAACATCAAAAGACAATATATAAAAGAAAGGCAAGTCAATAAAAATGTACATAAATAGTTCTATAAAGGAATAGAATAAAACAGAGGATGAAAAATGTGTGAAAAGTTAAAGAGACCTGAAACCATTAGTTGATTAATCATTTTTCAAGTAAAAATGACAAACATGCAGGATTTGCTTCATGTCTTATGTGATGGTACGTTAAATATATTTTACGAGAAAGTTGAATATTTAATTTATTAAATATTTTTTATTTTATTTTATTTTCCCTATTTTCAGACATTTCATAGACAAAATAAATTGATTAACCCATTAACTAAGAAAAGAATTGGCAGATAATTGTTAGTTGCAGCCCTAAAAAAATAGATATTTATTTTGTTTTAGTCCGAAAATCAGTGCTAGATGTGAGCAGACATGCTGAGAGTTGACACTCTACCTATGACCCAACGGTGTTTAAAGATGTGCCAGTGGACGCACTATATTATCTTCCTATGGACAGGCTAATCCATTATCGGCCCTCTTGCGGTGCGAGTGAAATGCTCGTATTAGGGCAACTGTGCGTTCAGAGGCATCATTCAGGACAATGAGCTATAGCCATAGAGTGACAAGCTAGAAAAATGTCCCCACTTTTCAGGCTGTACAAATGACGTTTGGCCACAATAACTCACAACTGGACACCTCATTTCGAGTCGGGAGCTGGCTGGCCAGTCAAAAGCTATCATACTATCTTCTTTATTTGTGGCCCATGCTTTTGGTAGTAACACTATCAAATAAATACTGCTAAAATGCCACTTCAGTCAAAAATATTGGCCAGTTCTTTCTCCGTCGTGACTGGGTCCGGATGGCAACCTGTTTCTGATGGTATAAACCATTAAGAGTCAGGTGGTCGGGCAGCTGGCATCCATCATACCCAACAGTACCATGAGTTACTGTTGGATATATATATGCACGTGATTTCGAGTGATCAATGCTGCTGATCCCTTGGAGCCATTCTCAAAGCATGATAGTCAAATGAATTGATTACCAATTAATCATTGGGGAATTGCTTGCTTTGAGGAGTAATCACTCACCAATAAAGAAGAAATGGCTATGAATACATTTCAAGGATGACAATCTTTGAGGAGTAATAGTATAATTTGTCACTTGTGACAGTCTATTTGATTGTTCTCGATATTTCAGCCTGGTGGAATATTGGACAGAATCACGCTGGGTTGTCAGAGCCAGGCTGAGGTGTGTGTGAATGCGTCGAGTGGTGCTTTAATACGGTAATAAGGCAGTCAGAAGAACACTTAGACTTCCTAAGGTGACAGCAGCTTTATCGGGCATCGCCTCATAAAGTCCCATCATATCTGTTCGCCACTATTATCAAATGGGTCTTTAGCGTGCTTCTGTGTGTGGGTGTGTGAAAGACGGAGAAAGAGGATGACTGTGTGTGTGTGTGTGTGTGTGTGTGTGTGTGTGTGTGTGTGTGTGTGCTGAGGGTAATGACATGAGAGCACAAAAAGATCAGCATGAAAAGTGAGTTGATCCTGGCTGAGGGCAGAAATACTGTAAGATTTTGAGCTTTTTATAAAAAAAATAAGCCCATTATCCTCCCACGCTGAAGTGAAACATTTCTCTTTTTCTCGCCACGTTCCCTTCTAAAGCCCAGGCAGCTGTGGTCAAACTTGGGTCAATAAAGTGTCTGTCTGTCCATTGAGTTGCCACATCTATCAAAAGATGAAAGTTTGTCTTTAAAGGAGAGATAGAATTCAGCGGGGAGAGAGTGGGCCCTTTCTGTGAGGCATGCAGGAAATTAATCAAGGATATGGGATTTTTGGTGTGCCTATATCACATCTAATCTATCCTTTGTCCACATGTAGCCGGCTCCAAGCCTCACCAATCAAGAGCGACATGCTGGCTTTATGAAAAGCCACTTGTTCCCTGCATAATTGGGGGGTCTCGTTGCTGAGTTAAATGGGAGGTGGAGGTGGAGGGAGGGGCTGTCTTGTTTGCCCATGTAAAGTGTGATCCAGATAATAGCATTCTCATCAAAGGCGGCAATTACATTCATTACAACGGCGCAAGCCGCGCCTGCAAGGAAATTAAGTGGTGAGAGGAAAGAAAAGCTTAATATATACCTCCTTTATCCTATCCCCCACCTCTCAGTTCTTTTTCAAATGCTACTCGTGGAGCCGGAGACCTCAAGAAAGAAACAGTCTCAGTAGGAGAAGAATAAATCTTGTCAAAGTCCCCCTTCACCTTTCTGCCTCCAAGAGGCTCCTGTCTACCGTTACTATGGCTGCACTTGTCTAGGATTGAAAAGCTTTTCCAGAAGGGTAATCTCTAATGCAGCTTTTACACGAGCCCAACAAATGACATCAAGTCTTTAAAAACTGCTTAAGACCTTCTCTAAATTAAATTCCAATTTCTTTCAGGAGAGGAGGAGCAAATCAATTGTCTTGTGTGGCGTTAAACCACAAACAGCCTGTAAATCAAGCGGTTAAGAGGAGAAGGGAACCTTTTCATTCAGGCATTTTAAATGTGAATCAGAGCAAGTGGATAACACTGCAACCTTCTCAAAGACAGGTGTTGTCCCTGAGCCCATTCTACACGAGCCTGTGTGTATATGTACACGCGCTCATATTATTTAGATTAGTTTTGTGAAGGTTTTGAGTTCAAGTCAGGCCTTTACAAAATGTTAAGTATATGAGCAATTGTGTCAATTGTATCAAAATAGACAGAAATGTTGGATTAGCGTGTTTGATTTATATTACATCCATAGTTTTTCAACAAAGCTGGAGTCACTTGTACTCAAGTTTCCATCAGTGCGAACGCAGCATTATTGGGTGTAAATGCCAGACCCAGTAAAACCTATTAGAGTATTACCTGCTCTTATTCTCATTAATAAATGCTCACTGCCCTTTAAAAGAACAGTTTAACATGTGGACATGTCATTAATGTGAAATTAAGTTTGACCAATTATCCCCCTAAAATAAATCTGTCCTCCAAACCAAAGGCTACATTGGCTCTAACTGCAGGAAATGCCTGGTTGGAAATACAACATAAGATTATTGTTTTAATGATTAATATTAAAAGGAATTAAAAACAAAACTATTCAAACAAGTGAGCACACGGAGAAGTGCACACTTTGTCTTCAGGAGTCGACAAATCATTGTGGCTGTGTGTAAATTATTCAACAGGATCTGGCCCTGGTGGAAACCTGAGCATAATTAAATTGCAATAAAATAACATTAGTGTGGACAGGCTGTTAGAAGGTGGCGTAATTGGCCGTTCTCGCTGCGGTCATGGTTCAACTGATGAGGTCGACTGTCATGTCCTCCACTGGTCCTGTACATGCTGTCCCCGGGGACTGATAGCTGACACAGAGAGGACACTGAGCTTTCTATACAATGATAGCCACGGTCTGTGTGAGTTTGATAAGTCAGGGTGAAGACTTATGAACAATACTAGCCCACATGTATTGTATCTTGTGTCATGTGGAGTACTTGTCTCTCTCATATGGTAGAATGGGAAGTACCTGTTTCACCACTGAGACATGTGCACCATCTAGTGTCCAGATGTCGAACTGTACTCACAAGTGGCCAGGCAACAGCAGGTGAACATGCAGGACAAGTGTACCTGTCAAAAGAATTTTCTGTTAAAATAGTCTATAATTGTTTGTGTCTGTGACAGACAGACACATAATACACACGGTCTGTCACTATATAGGTAGATACACTTTCAACACAAAAACATGTCACTCATGTTACAAAGTACAGAATTGACAGGTTTACATTACTGCTGTAATACTATTGCTCTGACGGTAGCAGTTGTAACGCGGTAAAAGGATACCGCAGCCAGCCTCACACAACTTAGTCGTTTATCATCTTCTCCTCAGTGGTTTTCCTACAACTTTGACACAAATGGGGCAATGCGATCTTCACAGAGCGCTTACTGGTAAATTATTGATTGTGATAAAACATGAATGAGTCAATAGCTTTTGAAAGTAATGCGATTGTTGTGCCTCATTTGTCACTTTGCGTATAATTGCAAGCTCTACGTTTGAAAGTGTCATGTCACCGATGTGAATGGATATGCTATCAGTTAACATTATTAGCTTGGTGGCAGGAGATGGTGTTTAAAAGACTTCTGTAAAAAATAAATGCTCTTGTTCTTGGATGACAACATACATTTTTGAAGGTGTATTTTTAATTACAATGCAAGACGCATTTTCATTTAGGAACTATTTTCTTTCAACCATAGTTCCTATGTAACTGCTCACAACAGTCTGTGGACTATCTTGTGTAATCATGATTTCTGGAAAGAGACATTACTGTTAAGTTTTTTTAATGTATTCTTTTGGCACTTTGAGCACCACAAGCCGTGTGCCATTTAGTCCCATTATATTTGAGAGAAGGCAGACATCTCTCCAGCCAATACCTCCAAAACTAGCCAACTCACACCAAAACAAGATTGATTGATAAATAGCACTTCAGGGAAGAGGGAAATGTGTCTTTTTTACTTTGGGTTGAACTGCCCCTTGAATATTCCTTGAATTTGAATTATTACCACATACGGCATCAATAGAGAAGCTGCATATGGTTCATTGCAATGACATAAAGCATGATAAGCATGTCTAGTTTACATTGTTGTATGCAGTACATGATTGATTTTTTTTAATTGACATTTTTACCTAAAGGACTTTAAGGGGCCGCAAGTTTGAGATGACTAAAAAATTGTCTGTACAGGGAGGGAACAATGCGAAATCTCTCTCTTCTGGCAAAAGGTTAGAGAGTAACAGGAAGTCGTAAAGGAGCAGCTGATCATTGATGCACAACAGCAACATGTGATTTGCCTGAGTCCAGTAGTATCATTTACCATACTTATACAATTAGTGTTTAATCTGCAAACTATTTTTCTTTCATTAAGTCGGTCTTCAGAAATCCTCGTAAAAACATCTGCACTTTTACAGCTGGCTGGACCAGACAATTTGGCCAATTTCAAATGCCAACGGCACACCATACGATAGAGATACAGACAAAATGACAACACATGTCAAGAGTAATTTCCACTTTAGTCATGATTTTGCTTGTTTATATATAGTTTTTTTGGCTTCATTCTAAAGACAACATGTTGTAAGTTTAGCTTTTTCTGCGTAAACAACACAGCAAAATGGCTGGTCACGCCTTTAGAATGCCATTTACAGGCCACAGGATAGGACTGGAGACAAAATGAAAAATAGTTATTGAGAGCTAAGATCCATATATATAAACTAATCAAATGGAGTTAATTGGAACACAGATTGTCTTAAAGGCTACGTTAGGCCTACCCATTAAGCCCATGCCAGACATTTGACGTTTTTTGACAAATTTAATTAGAATAAATGAATTATTGACACTTCAAATGGGAGATTACACTTTCATTTTAACCAGAATTTTTTTCTCACTTAAACTGGTTTAGTATATAATAAACATGTATGAAAAGCGGATTTGGTAGGCTTACAGTAATATGGACAAGCTCAATTAAAGCGTCACTGGTGGGAACCTTCCTTCGCGGGACGGTTTTCAGCGGTGCACACTGAGTGAACTTTCACCCCTCCAACTGGTTTATTGTTTTGACTTAACAGGTTCTAAAAGTGATTCGACAGAAAGACAATTTTAAAACAATTAAGTACTCTTGATGATTTACTCAAACGCGTAACATACGATGTAAATAATGAGCGTGTCGACCAGATACCGACGTGGCTGTTGACAAAGATGCTTTCTCCTCCATAAGCTAGCGTTAGCTGTCTGGCTAACGTAGCGTACGTAGCTTTGGAAACAACATGACGACGATGAGGATTGGTGTGTAAGAGCGACCGACCAGACATCGGATCGCACCGATTTCCTGCTTGTCTGACACATATTTCCAGGATCATCCTGTCTGTTGCATCTGCATAGCTTCAAAAACGGCTTTCTCAACCTTTGCGCATCAGTAATTCAAGTCCAAACGTCTTCGTAGTGTGGGACATTTGCATCACTTTGCTTCGATGGGCGAGGAAAAGCCGGACACGCTCGACTTTGTGAAGGATTTCCAGGAGTATCTGAGCCAGCAGACTCAGCATGTCAACATGATATCAGGCTCTGTCAGTGGCGTCAAGGAGGAGGACGAGCTGCCACCAGGTAACTAGCTGTGTGTCATTCACTCTTTGCAACAAGTCTATGGATCTTCAACACTTTTTAGGCGTCTGGATGTGGTGCAATTATCTCCATGATCCTTCAGTATGTGTTGTCTGTGATACATTCATTTCTTGATTCACACCATTTGAGAACCACTGTCCTGTTTGCAAAGTGCCACTTGTATGCAGTTCAACACAAATGTAACTGAAGTGTTGGGCTACATGTTTTTTGTATTCCAATGGAATGCCACCTGTTTAAATCCCTCCAGAATCCTTTGTTTCCTTCGATAGTAAAGTGTAATCATAAATGTCCTGCTAATGGTCCTGTATGCAGACTGCAGTCAGAATGGACTGGATCACCCCTCAGTGGACATGTCACTGGAGGACAGCTCGGGGATCCTGGTGGATGGTTTTGAGAGGACCTACGACGGCAAGCTCAAGTGCCGCTACTGCAACTATGCAACCAGAGGCACTGCGAGACTCATTGAGCACATCCGAATTCACACAGGTAAGTGTTAATAGTTCATTTTCAGGGGATGCAATTGACGCGTTTTTGTTAATCGGCCTGTTTTTTTCCTTCAATTAAACAGGAGAGAAACCTCATCGCTGCCACCTCTGTCCATTTGCTTCGGCCTACGAGCGCCACCTGGAGGCCCACATGCGATCGCACACAGGTGAGAAGCCTTATAAATGTGAGCTGTGCTCCTTCCGCTGCAGCGATCGTAGCAACTTGTCGCACCATCGCCGTCGACGCCACAAACTCCTGCCAATGAAAGGTGCTCGCTCGCTTTCCCACAAGAAGATGTTGAGTGTTTTACAGAAAAAGGCCAGCTCGCTGGGCTACGGCCGTCGACTCCTCATCAACTTTACCCCCCCTTCTATGGTGGTGCACAAGGCGGAAAATGTGAACGACTTCTCGCATGAGCTGCCCCACTTACGCCAGGAGACGTACGATAGTCAGGGTCATGCAGTGGAGGACGGGCACTTGACAAATCACCATCACCATGATATGGTTATGGATAACCCCCTGAACCAGCTGTCCACCCTGGCAGGCCAGTTGGCCAGCCTCCCTTCTGAGTCCCAGGACCAGACTCAGCCTCAGCCTCAGCCTCCTATGTCTCCAGGAGCAGAGTCTATCGTAGATGAGAAGCCCTTCCTCATCCAGCAGCCCCACCCTGCCCCAGCTCCCGTGGCTGTGTCTGCCAGCATGGTCCATGCTTCCTCCTCTTCCCCAATCAGCCCGGAGTCCCGGGCTCCTCCCCACAGCAGTTGCAGCCCTGGAAGGGGACCCTGCAGCGAGCACAGTGGGCGCACCAGTACCCCGAGTATCTCCAACAGCCAACCCAGTACACCGGCCCCAGGCCTGTCCATCCCACTCCAGGACCCCCACATGCTGCATCACTGCCAGCACTGTGACATCTACTTCCCCGACAACATCCTCTACACCATCCACATGGGCTGCCATGGCTACGAGAACCCATTCCAGTGCAACATCTGCGGCCACAAGTGCAAGAGCAAGTACGACTTTGCCTGCCACTTCGCCCGCGGGCAGCACAAGTGATGGATGACTGAGGAAAACTTTGAAAGAACTTTTAACAGGACAGTTTTGTTTTATTAATTCCATAGTCATTTTATTTATTGGTCTTTTACTTGGCCTTGATGTAGCCTAGCCTTTGAAAGTTGTATAATGTCAACATTCAGATGGTTTAATGTGTAATTAAAGGTGCCCATTCAAGTGTATTATAAAGGGATGATCAGTGTTTTCAACAGGTTGAGAATTTATTTGTGGTGTGATAAATCAGAAAAACAAATTCCCTACTTGGCCAAATTCATTAACCTTATTTAATGCAGCAATTTATCAAGTTAGACATAGCTCAGAAATGTACTGCTGTTGATATGTTGAAGCTTCTCTTCAGTACGTGAGCTAAAAAAGACAGACAACAGGTGATAACACTCCTGCTGTTCACACAGCGACTCTCACCCTCAACAGTGTGTCCCTTTAGAAAAATACAAAAAGAGAAGAAACTAAATGAGTTCTCAACCTCCCTAGAATGTTTAAATTTGGCTCTGATGACACTGATGCCGGACTGATCTTACTTTAGCCTTGTTGAAATTATTTCAGTGCTTGGTGCATTACTACTATTCTTTTGCAGTGCCTGACATAGTCACTTTCTTGTGTGCCCACGATATAATGGACTGTTACTTTTGAAGATTAATAGATGTTATTAAAATATCCTCTTCTTGCTGTGATGAATAGGCCCAGAACCTTAGAAAAAGAGTTTGGCCATTGTAGTTTTCTATGGTAGCCATTCTTTTTTTTTTTTTTTTCTTTTTTTTTTTTTTTTTGGCCAAAATTCTGCTCCATGAATGCTGCTAAGACACTTTGGAATCTAAAATATGTGGACGGCGTCTAGCCGGCCAAACGTATCGGTGGTTTTAGGTCAGTCGGTTAAGTTGTCGAACTAGATTTAGTAGGAGTTGGGTTGTTGTTGACGTTCCTTCACTCAGTGCCCTTCCTTGACCAGCATCATGGTAACTTCACGTGTTTTGGTTGAACGGGTTTCTTATCCTTTTTAATCACATCGTGTCACCTTCTGATGTTTTGATATTGTACGAAGTCACTTTGATATCCCGTGTCTGTGTGTTTAGGACAGAATCATCCCGTCTTGTGTCTCATGTGTCTCACGTAGCACCGGGGATGCCACGTTTTTTTTCTGCCTTTCGTGATAACACACACGCTGAGATTCCCCCGTTCATCAAATGGATCCCAGTGGTTTTCTGACTATTTACCGAGTATTGTATTCTGAGTTGTTGGATAGATGTTCAGTGTCAAAAAAAAAAAAGAAGCAAACTCATGTCGCAGTAAGACTGCTACTTTAGCAAGAGATTGTTCTTCGTCTTGGGTACTGTTGTTTGTTGCTTAGCAACATGCGTGGAGAACATTGTCACTGTTTTGTTTTTTAGGACCATCTCCTTGTTGCCATGCTAACCAGTAACAAGGGGCATCCCAGTAACGACTGCCTTATGTTCTCTCTGTGTGTGTCGTAGGGTCATGATGGCGATCACTCGCTCCCTCTGGGTTGGCAAATCATTTCATTGTGAGATGGATTAATCTTACTAATTTATAAGTAAAGTGTTTTCTAACTGAGTTGCACTTCGTCTTTTGTCTTCTTTGTATTCGAGAACCGAAGTCGATAATAGTTGTGTTATTAATTCGTATTGAATGTTCATTTAACAGTAATGAAATACACCAATGCACATTGTCTTTTGATGATGCTTTTAATCAGGTATTGTGATAAAGGGAAAATAAATGGTGAGTATGATTCAGTGTCACGACGAACAGAATGATGACTGAAGCCTCTCATTGTAGGATCACGTTAAGCCTGGTTCTGCTTGTGAGTCTCCTCTTCCTTTTTTTCAGGGTCTGGCGAAGAAAAATGTGTTTTATTCTCATGTTACCTTGAGATCACGAGACTCTTACTTTACTGCTAACCTAATATGTTTCTTCAACTGATCCTCTATCGGATTCAAAACAAGGTGCAAATGGACACAGACCTTTGAGTTTGATGGGACCCAGGACCAGAGTTTGGCTGTCGTGTTCTGACCCCAGGTCTCTGGCCGCACGTTTGTTGCAGCCACGGCGGCACCGGGAGTTGTAGTCCGAGGCTTGGCATATCAGCACCTTGCACTGGATGTACACTGACTCTGTGGCTCGCAGGAACTGGAAGGCCTTAAATGTGAAACGGCCATAGGCACGGCTGCCAGTGATGTAGGCCTGGTAGGTGTTGTCCACAGGGCAGCTAAAGGTGAAACAAGAGACGGTGTTTGTGGACAATACTACTACATGTATGTATTTATTTTTTTGTTGTATACTGTCAGATCCCTTATGTACGTAAGAGTACCAGTTCCACATGAAAAAAACATAAGTTAAAGTCCCACATTAAAAGTCCTACTTAAGTAAAAGTACTAAACCATAATTTACTAATGTATCAAAGGTAAAAGTAGTCATTATGGAGAAAACATCTGTTATTAAATGTTACATTGTTGATTATTTATACTGATGCATCAATGCATAAGTATATTTTTGATGCAGCTAGTTAGTCCAGTGCAATGTGAGGTGTCTGGCCTTCAAAGAGTCGCCAGAATAATCTGAGGGGTTGTTACTAAATTATTGGGCTAGGAAACAAAAGTAGTTCTGCTACACAAATTTATATTTAGCTTTTTGGACTTTATCAGGGAAATCTTTCTTTGGTTGAACTGCTGACAACCTATAGACCTAAAAAGAAGCCCCAACTGCTTTTTTGTAAAGAGTCACAGGCCAAAAACTCTTCTTCTGCAATAAGTATAAAGTAGCAGTGGTTACTTAATCTACAATGTGGCAAAGCAGACTCCCATCTTACCCGTTGCGGACCAGGTAGTAAGATCTGGTCTGGAAGTCGTGGGGCGATGGTGAGGTCACACAGGTGTCAAGATAGAGGACCAGGGAGCTGTCACCCCTCCTCAGGTCCACTTGAACATACAAGTTCTGGTTGAGTGTCACCTGGTATGGGACTTGAGTTACCTGTGAGTGTAAAAGCAAAACATCAGCATGGCATGCAAGTCTTTACATTAGGGATTTTCTTTACAAACACCCGAAAACACCTTATAGTAGAAGCTGCTGGATGTGTAGAAATCCATGCTGGTGTTGAATCTGCCTGTGCCGGTAATGCTGCTGTTATCATGGTGACGGACAATGTACATCATCTGGGCCACTGAGTCCTGATCCATCCGACAGCCCACGCTCATCTTAAGGTGAGACTGCCGAGTGATCTCCCCGGAGCTGGAGGTGAAGGCACGGAGAGTGTTGGTGTACACAACTCTGCCATTCTCAAACTGTTCAAGGTAGAATATAGTGGAAGATGGTCACACTCTCTTCTTGCATCACACTGATTTGTATCAGGAAGTACTGTATGTTGTTAATGTTTTCCAGAAGGTAATGAGTTGTCTACCTTTCGAACGTTGCCACAAGTGTTAATGGGGAAGTTGAAGACCACCTGAAAGCTCGAAACCTGGGGTCTGCAGTGCGGGTCGTTCAGGTACAGACTCTGGCCGTCGTAGCCGAGAGAGTTCAGGTAAGTCCTCTGGATGACAATGTTCATGTTGTCTGAGGAACAGTCCACTCGACCTGACAAAGGACCACGTTCACAAGATATTTACAACAGCTTGAGTTACTTTTAGGATAAAGGTGTAAGATTACACAACATTTAAGTCTTTAGTAGTGCCAGTGGTGCGGTTCGAGGGTCGGTTGGGCTGTCCACCACTTCGGTCCAGACTGAAATATCTCAACAACTATCAGCTTCAACTGTACTTTGTGTTAAATGAAGATGGTAAACATTACATGCTAAAACATTGTGAGCATGTTACAATTGTGACATTTGCATTTAGTGCACGGCACCGCTGCGCACCAAATGATTCAACCAAGATTTTTTTGTCAGACCCTTCTTATTAAATCTACCATGATTCTACCTGAGCTTGGTGGCAAAGAGCTTATGAAGTCAGCGTTGAACCCTCGGCCAACCACAGATCTATCAGTCCGGAAGAGCACAGTCAAGTAGTTTGAGGTGGAGTAGAAGGTACTCAGACTGTTGTTGTTGTTGTTGTTGTTGTTGTTGCACACTTTCCCCAGATATCGTGAGCTAACAGACGGCCCATCGTAGACTGCAATATAGTCACAGGAGCAGCAGTTCTCCAATCTGTTTGTTTTTTTTAAAAGATGATAAAAGCCATAAATTACTGACTTATTGAAGCAAAACTCCAAAAATAGTTCCAATGAGTCTTTGATATCAATTGAGAGCCTAATTCTCCACAAGTTAACAATGTTGTATATACTTCTTGTCATGACATTTTTTTTATATATTTGTAGTTCACATAATAATACTGCTCATTCACACAAATGATCTCCAACAGTCTATTGTTCACTCACTGCAGGTACGTGAATGACAGGAAGATTCTTTGGTCATACGCGGCCCTGAGCTGCCAGACACAGTAGGCGTTGTCGTAGTAGTGGTTCGGGTGGTTCGGGCTGGAGAAGGTACCAGAGCCGAACAGAGAGCCTCCACAGGGGCTTACTAAAGGTGGACAACATAACACGAGTGTCATTACAGGGAAATATATTTGCAGCAGGCTCGTGGTACACACTTGAGGATCCTACCTGTGGCTGGCATGTCAGTTGTGGCTGGCATGTCAGTTGTGGCTTGGCAGTAGGCTGTTTGAAGAAAACAACAACATGGGTTTCAGTATTGCTTGTTGGTGGAAACTGTGATGAAAGTGTACTGAGGTTTGAATAACACAATACTTACAGTAGAAGTCATGACAACAGTTTCCATTGTATCGGCAAGAGCTTGAGCAGGAGCAGCTTCCCAGGTGCCGGCCGCAGTTGTACCGGCACGAGGGCTGACCTGAGAGACATGGTAGAGATTTAGCTAATCTCTCCTGCTAGCAGAATAATGGTGGGCTGATTTATTCCAATATAGTCTAGTAGGTTGTTTAGGGATGTTCATACCTGTGGTGGGTGGGGAAGTTGTCTGGCAGTAAGCTA
>NW_022280033.1:6668317-6682130 GCF_004355925.1 Anarrhichthys ocellatus | reverse complement strand
CAGTTGTACCGGCACGAGGGCTGAGCTGGGAGGCAACATTTACTTTATAGCAAAATTATTATGTACGTTTTTCATTTATGGAGCTTTTATTGAGAGAATAAGTTTACCTGTTGTTGGTTCTGGTGCAGATGTGGCTGAGCAGGAATCTGTATGACAGAGAGATTAGATTATGTTGATACATGAATCTAACTCATGATGCTTTCTTTTATTCTACTCATCAAAGACCTGCATTCATAATCCTACTAACAGTAAAATGCACTTCAACAATAAATTTTATTTTATAAATTTACCGTCAACTAAAAAGTAACTAGTAACTCTAGCTGATAAATATGCTTAGTGGAGTAAATAGTGCAATAGCGCAATCAAGTAGAAATATAAAGTAGCATAGAATAAAAATGCTGAGTACAAGTCCCTCAAAAGTTGTAATTCAGTACAGTATTTGAGTAAATGAACTTAGTTATTTTCCACCACTGCTTACCTTCATAGTCTGGACAACAGTTCCCTCTGTATCCACAGCTTGAAGAGCAGGAGCAGTTTTCGAACTCGTAGCCACAATTGTATCGGCAGGTAGCTGCAGAAAGAACACCCAAAACAATTTACCGTAATGTTTTTTTTCTTTTGTGTATTTTAACTCTGTAGGCCTTTTCCACAGAAGACATTTGTACATGTCACTGTCAGAAAATCACATGTGTAAATAATAAAAGTATCAATGCCTGAGTTCCATTTAGCTGCTTTTATTTCAGGGTCCTGGTATTGTGCAGACTGGCACTCTTACTGGGACACTTGAATAGGACAGAGCCATCATAATATTAGTATTCATACCTGGGCCTTTCCTACAGTGAAAAGTGAACATGTTGGCTGTGAAATAGGCCTATTAGAATCCTAGATCTCATACAAATGGGGACACTGCATAATTTACAAAATCACTTGGTCATAATGATTGTGACTTACCCACAACTTGGTATTCAGCATGGAATCCTGAGAGGCTAACAATACCATCACTCTTGAAGCGCACAGTCAAAGAAGTACCGGTGGAGTTGAAGGTGGTACTGTTCGTGCCACACACTTTTCCCAGAAGCCTGCTACTGGTACTGGAGCCGTCATAGACGTAAATGGCATCATAAGCACACGTTTGGTGAAACTCAATGCTGTGATAAGGGCAAAAGGGGATAGAGGTATGAATTTACAGCTATAGACGATACAGCAACAGTAGTCAGTGATCACAGGAACTCCTGCAAGCTTACTTTAGAATAGGGAAGGCCAGCTGCACGATTCCACTGCTTGGTGTGATGTACCATATACAGTCTGAGTTTGGCGGGTACTGGTTTGGATAGTTGGGGCTGTTGAAAACACCCCTTCTGCCATAGAACTGGCCACCACAGCGTACACCTTAAGAAACACAGCACCATTACCAGGACCAGTAAAAACAAAAAGAATGCAATCACTCAGATTAGAAACATACCAGTAAATTATTTTGTGTGATACTTGTAATTTTAATAAATGCTGTATTTTGATTAATGATGGGGATTTTAATGTCAGATTCTTCCATTGGGTGAAATTATAAATAAATATAATAAAAAATATATTTTGTCAAAAAAAAAAAAAAACTCATTGGGTTTTTAAGTTGTTTATGCTGATTACATTTTATCACTATCTATATCTCTCCTGGAAGAAAAAAAAACCCATAAATTCTGTGACGGTAATGCTTACAGTTAAAAAATGTTGTCATATGGACGTCAACACTTTGCCTCTCCATTAAATAGTGCAGCCTCTTTATAACATGTAACCAGTCTATACCTGCAAGTTATCCAGGGCTATCCATTTATTTGAACAACATTTTTTTAGGTATTAATAACGTAAAAAAAACAGAACCTTGATCTGAAATTATGCTCCTTATTTCGGTGGTACTTATTTTACCTGCTGCAGCAGAATCCGTTACACGATCTGCCATCGTTGAATTAACTGATGGATTTAAAAAAACACAAAAGTAGAAAGACAGAGAGATAAACACTTAAAGGCATGCATCAACACACCATGTGATTCAGATCAAAAGATTATGATAATCAGATCTTTGCACTTTTAATACAGTAATTGACTCTGATTTAGCTGAAACTGATTGAAGCACTTCAACCAGGCCATTCAGATAGCGACAGGGTAAGGCAAACATTTTAGATGTACGCAGGACAGTTAAAACTATATCATAGTTGCATTATTTGTAGTAGGAGGTCGTTTTTGAACCTGGAAATCCTGTTGGATGCATTTCCCCAGGTGTTTGGAAGCGGTCGACACCTGAAGTATTATGAGAGGAACAAACAAACAGGACAAAAGATCAGAGTATTTAAAGACCAGAGACGGTACGGGTAGCAAAAGCCAAAAACCCACAATCCAAAAACAAAGAGACAAACATAACAATAAGAAAATAGTGGACAATACCTTGCACTCCATCTAAGGCAATCGCACTGCAGAGAACCAAGAGAGTCCACATGGTGAGTTCGTTCACCTTCCTGTCTGCTTCAGATGCTAAATAATGCAGCTTATATAACCAGACACTTTAATTCAGTACCCATAAAGTTTCTGATGCCACCAATAGTGACAGTCATAAATTACATATTTATTGTTGTGCATGAGAAAAACCACACTTGCTTAGCTATCATAAAGCGGACACAAAGATTGTTCACTTCCGGGTGTGTTTTAAGATATTTGCTCAACACATACGGTTGAACTTTTTGGTAACTTGCAGATGAGCAGATAATAAGATATCCGCTGATGATCTTACATGACTAACTGTACTGCTACAGTAATTAAATAGTGTCACCACTAGAATCCCGCTGCACTGGTTGCATTGTTTTTTGCAATAACTGAACATCAAACATTTGTTCATTAATAATGAAATACTATAATCTATTGCAGTTTCATTTATTTTAAATCCTGGAAAATTTGCAGTTGCTTGTAACTGTCCTGTAAATGTGCAAACCTATAAATCAGATTAATTAATCCTGTTAACAATAAAAACAGCTGAAGATTTGCATATTTCTTGAATTTCTTGAAGATAATGTCATAGTTAACAGCAGTAAAATGACATTTATGTTTTTACAATATAGCCACATTCAGACTGAAATACTTGAAGAATTTTACCATGACATTTGATCCCCTGATTTTTCATCTAGCACCACTAGCAGATTAACAACTTTTGGATGTATTGCCATGAAATTTAGTACATACATCAATGTCCCCCTCAATGTTAATTGTAATAACTTTGGTGATCCCTTGTCCTTTCATCTAGGGCCATCATCGGGTCAACACTTTTTATTTGTCCAATACTTTGATTTATGACCTGAAAAACCAATGACATTCCCATGAGCCTTAGCTGTTCTTTGTGTTGAGTTCTAATTAACAAATGTTAGCATCATAACTAGCTACACAATATGGTAAACATTCACTGTGTTCCGATGGCATACATATTGTTTTTACTTCTAGTAAATACTGTTGCTGCCCTTACAGAGTACATAACGTTGCATGCAGTATGCGTTCAATTGGGACATACTACTTCGTCATAACATTGCACCTTAAACTTTGACCCTCTTGCTCATACGTTTGCTCCCCAGAGGATTGTGGGTCAGAATAGCCAGAAAAGTATAATGGCTTGTATACTGCAAATTAGGATTTGGGATTAAATTAGTTAACTGTTTAAAATGTACTGTCATCCCATATTATTATTGTCATCTATAATAGTAAATGTTTTTGTTCAAGTATAATATGTGCTGCAAATTCCATTGTCACAACCAAAATCAGATTGTTGTCAATATTTAGTAATGTTAAATTCTTCTGTAAAGTAGGAATATTGGACGAAATAGGCTATTATATCAAAACTGTGGTTACTCTTACATATTTCATATCAGTATCAACATAAAAGCATACTTGATATGAATACAGTAAAATCGTCAAATACTAGTATGTCATAGATTAAGAGACCAGATGCATGAATGTTGCTTTTTTAGTTTAAACAGATAGATGAGTGACTTTGGATACCAATCGGTCAGAGTTATATAGAGTCATTCATTTTTGCTTTATAGACTCTTAATTTCCCATTATCAATTATTATCACTGTAACAATGTTTATAAGAGATAAAACCAGGCCTTTATAACACCTAACATGACACAATGTTTCTCTTTATGATGAGAAAATGTAGTGTACCCTGTTCTGTTGAATCAGGTGTGTGGGAAGGATTCTCCTCATTACAGTCACAGATGTCTCTCCCTAAAAGTAAATATGAGCTACATTGCTTAATAAACTTGTTGACTTGTGTATAAAGAACATTTGAAATGTGTTGGCTCTTTTCCAAGGACACTTTGGCCTTATTATCTCTCTAAATCTAATCGTAACCTTTTAACAGTTTGACATGTAAGAAAGTTAAAGTGAGGATTTTGGATTTATCAGACATCTTATTAGTTCTTGCTTTGTAAGGAGCTCATTAAGTTAGAAATGTGGGGTGTCTATAGAATTTCTCTGGAGAATTTAACTGGAGGTTAACATTGTTTAATCAGTGTTATTGTACATTTATAGTATAGAGTGAATTTGCACTAATGACATGGAATGAATATAAGAGAACTCAAGAAAAGGTGTATCGAGATGAAGACAGATAATAGTAACAATGATAGCAGAATAATATTATACAACATGAAATCCCTTTCTGTCCTCTTTTTTTTGTTATATTTAGGTGATTCAGTTTCGAGACCTGTTTACGTGATACTTGTTTGACCCCCCTCGACGTTGAGCAAAAGTTCTTAAAACATGCGTAATTAATCAAGAGAACCATTCTCGCTTCACAAATAAACATCAGTGAGTCACTCTCAAACACAAACAAGCCTGGCTGTCCCCCTGCTTCCCAATCGTCCTTTGTGGAAGTTGAGCTCTCCTTTCACCCCCTCCAGGATGTGGTTGCATCATCCTCCTAAAGTCAACACGTAGAGGGACATTGGGTGGTCTTTCTCTCTCTGTCAGGCCAGCGCGTCAGTACAAAGCGGAGTGTAAGTCATGACAGCGGAGCCCCTGACTCAATGCTGCTTTGGTTAATCAGTAACCAGGATGGGAGTAATGCAACTGGCTGGGCCGGTTTAAAGTAAAGGAGCAGAGGAGCCAGGACCTCATTCAGCACCTCACTCAGCAGCAGCAGACACACACGGTAAGAGCAAACTTTGACTTTATCTCAGCAATCGTCTTTTGATTGTACAGTGCAATGAATGTACAGACTCTTCAGAGATAAGGGGAAATGAGTCCTATAACTGCTGGGACTAATCCATTATGTTCTTCAAAAGCTAAACATCATGTTCTAAATGTCTAAAATGTGTCCAACCGCCTCTCTGACAAGCTTTTTGTTTACTTTAAGGGTTATTTATTAATAAAAATAAACGGTATAACTAAAATTGAGCTTAAAGACAAAGCTATAATGAATCTGAATAAACAAAATAAACATCCTTTCCCATAAATTGGGTGGGTGAGTTATGTATAAGAACATTTGAGTGCGCTGGTTTTATTGATTAGGTACCAAGGCCATGTCCTGTGGTGCATTTCCAAATAGAGGGAAAATCTAGTGTTTGCTCACCTCTTACAAGAGTCCATCAGTCCAAATTTCTGCACGTCCAACTCAAAGGATAAAGTCCTATTTTTGCATAAGAGCACTCGCCAAAGTTATTCTCCTCCACAGACAAGACATCTAGGTTAATGCATAAAAGTGTTCACGAAGGAGTAAAAGTTGTCAGTTCAACTTAGAAGGCCAACTGCAGTACATCAGTGTTTACTCTGCATTCAATAGGAGCTCCAGCAACAAAATTGCAATGAGAAATATCTCGATGAACTTGTTGATTCTTTTTTAACAATATACTTACTTTATATATCTGCTTTAACAGGATCCACATATACAACAAACAATATCCAAATGAAACATCCATCTCATTTTAGTCTGTGAACACAGAAATTCGCACACAGATGTGCGTCGATGTGTCTTCATTATCTATGCGACCTCTGTTGCGGAGGGTAATGCCTGCTCTCATTCACTGACCAGCATGAGAGAGGACACACAAAGAGCAATCAATCCATCGCTGACATGCCGCTCTATGTCCAATGTTCCTGCCAGCCAATCCTGTCGGAGACAGAAAACCAGATCCAGCCAGATTGCTGACGAGAGTCACATTAGTGGTGATATAGCATTCACAAGCCGCCCAATGCAAACTGCTCGCTAAGACTCAAGAGGCAGTTAATGGGTTGAAATGCTCAAGGTAATTCATTGTGAACTAAAAATAGCTCTCTATCTCCACAGAAGGAATCATTTTAAGGTGACTACCAACAAAAGGTAAAATGCGGTCGCCTCTTCTAGCCTTCCTACTCTGCTGCTACCTCTCAGGAAGCCAAGCCAACCGCGTCTACGTCCACCCCTTCTACCTCTTTGCCGCGGAGAATGTCAGCTGCGAAACCCTGGACACCCAGACCTCCAAGCCTCTGGAGACACTTCCTGTGGCCCCCCTCGATATTGAAGTCCTCACACCAGACAGCAGGGACCCGTCGAAACTGGACACACAGAGGCAGAACATCACAGTGAGGACGGCGGTCCTGGCAGAGCTGGTGAACTCTGTGGGCCTGAGGATGTACCAGGCTGTCAGCAGTAAGCAGCAGAGCACCAACACCCTGTTCTCTCCAGTCAACACCTTTGGATCCCTCGTCACCTTCTTCCTGGGGGCCTCCAAGAAGACTGCAAGCTCATTCCAGGTCTTTGCTTTTGATTTGTTCTCATTGTGGAGATATCCCAAAAGGGTTTTAGGCAAGCAGAACCTGGGGATGATTGATACGGCCCTAACCATCTATGTGATCATCAGGTCTTTTTGTTCACTCAAAGATGTTAATCTTTACTAAATCAATCCTTTCCTTGTAGCTTATACTAGGCCTGAGCAGAAACACCGACCAAGAGGACTGCGTGTCCTTCGTGGATGGACACAAGGTTCTCAAGACCCTGCAGGGCATTAACTCTCTGGTGGACGACGGACCCAAAGATGAAATCACCACCCAGGTCTGGACCTTCATTCGCCAGGACGCTCAGCTCTCCGATGACTTTGTTCAAGGCACGCAGGAGTTCTCCGACACATCGTTCATCCGTGGCGTGGACTTCTCCAAACCTCAGGAGGCCGAGCAGCTGGTGAACAGCTTTGTGGAGAAGACATCAGACGGGAGGGTGAAGGGCATCTTCAAAGATCTGAACTCCAGCAGCGACCTTCTGTTTGTTTCTTCCTTCAACTTCCAAGGTGTGTTTCTTCTTCCTCTCAATTTATTTTACAGTTTGCGCACAGTGAGTTTCCTGATATAAAGTCAAATCTGACTTTGTGTTTTAGGAGTGCAATGCGAATGTGTAATACATGTGTCAGTCAAACTTAGCTTTGTGCTGTTGACACAGATGCTCATGTACCAAACTGAAATCCTGAGTTCTGTCAACTACTGCGCCACCTTGCATATTACCTGATTGTGTTCTTTGGTTGTGTCTATTTAGGCAACTGGAGGACAGCTTTTCAACCAGAGAAGACCTCCTTGCAGGAGTTTCATGTGGATGAAACAACCACAGTGATGGCTGCAATGATGACCCACACGGGTCAGTACCACTACCTGAATGATAAGGTAAATTTTATTTCAGGATATTGTTTGTCATCACATATTTGCAGCTGTTAAATATGAAATTGACTTGGGTGAGTATTCAAATGTAATATTTTTCTTATGTCCCCATGAAGGTACGGCAGTGCACAGTTGTCAAGCTGTCTCTGAGCAAACGGTCTTATATGTTGCTGGTCCTGCCTCATGAAGGCTCCAACCTCCACGACATTGAGTCTAAGCTGCTCACTGGCGTCATGTCTGAATGGCGCCAGAGCTTCCAGGAAGGGTGAGTATTGTGCTTTTTTTTTTTTCTTAATGTCATTCACAATACCACAAGCTGGGGGACTGAAAATGTTAAGCATCTTTGGTCATAATGTCATGTTATGTACCCGTTGTGTATCCATTTTTAATTCCATCCGTCATGTGACTCATAGTATTTTCAGTAGCCAATAATGTGTATTTCTGTTCAAATTTCACTTTTTGTGTTGAATAGCTCAGTCTACAATCTTAGGGTGATTTCATTGTAATTAAGAGTTATTGCATGATGTAATAGTTACAATTGCAGTTTCAGAAATCAATATCAGAAACAGTTTTACTGTCAAGTAGATTTGCACATACAAGGAATTTATATACACACAGAGCTATATATTTCAAAGCGAGATCGAGTTGGGTACGGTCCCATTTTATTTCAAATACTTTACGATCCGTCTCTCCTTCTGTCCATTCGCCCAGTCTGTTGGTGCTGTCCCTCCCAAAGTTCTCCATGTCATCTACGACTTATATGCGCGACTTGCTGACCAACATGAATCTGGAACTTGAGGCCAAGCTGTTGGGCTCTCAGGCTGAATTCAGCCAACTCAGCAACAACAACCCTTTCACTATCGATAAGGTGAACTACATGAGAGGTCATCTTATCATAAAAAACACTGTGTGTGTGTGTGTGTGTATCATTAACAGATCTCTCTGTGTCCTCTCAGGCCGTCAACAAGGTGTCGTTTGAGATGTCCGAAGAAGGCGCAGAACCCCAGGACAAGGTCCAGGAAGCGGGCGTCCCTCTGAAGCTGACCATCAACCGGCCATTCTTCTTTTCTGTCATAGAGGGCTATTCTAACGCCATCCTCATGCTGGGAAAGATCACCAATCCCACACTGTAAAGTTATATAGAACTCAAAACCTCATCAAGATCATGATCTTGTTTTCCAGCTAAAAAAAATGACCACAACACATGAGGAATGAAGCACAACCTTGCTCAAGAAGGACCCAGCTGATCTCTCCTCAAACTCAGGAGTCACTGGGGATCCCTGTCTCAGTATTTATGACAAGCTTTTACTTTATGCCGAGTTGTTTTTAAGGAGCCTGTTAAAAATCCTAATTTGTTTTTCTTCTGTAAAATGTATTATAGCAGAATTCTGTAAGGTATTTTGTAGTAGAGTAGGTACAGTAACCACGATTCTATGATGAATGACTAATACATTGTATATTGTAACTAAGAGTATATTTTTGTTTTGTTAACATTTGTAATTGCTGAAATAAAACTCGTTTCCCAATATAGTTCAAATGTCATTGGTTTTCATCAAGATGTCAGACAATTTTGCCACAAAATGACAAACCAGCCAAAAATAAAAACCTGCAACATTTAACATTTAAAAACAACAAACTGTACCTCCTCACAATACGTAACACCATGACATAGATATTTTTGGAACATACAAGTATGTCTGACAGATTTTTATTATTTCACAACTTGAAACAGCAAACGCTGTGAATTTCTGAACTTTTTTCTTTCCATCGTTTAAAACAAAATAATAACATATATACATAGAGTATATCTCGTAGTATAGAATGTCCTAAAAATGTCAAAAAGTCATAGTATGTAACAAATGTGATAAAAAGTTGTCTAAAAGTAATAATATAGTATGCCATTTAAAAAATGTAATCACTTCAGCATTTTATCCAGTTTTTTTTATTTGTATTTGTTTGAAATTGGCATTAATTCTTGAGTTATGGCCAACAACATTGAGGTCATAGTGACCTTCAACACCCAAATTCTAATCAGTTTCATCTTTGTGTCCAAGTGGACGTTTGTGCCAAATTTGAAGAATTTCCCTCCAGATGTTCCCGAGACATCGCGTTCATGAGAATAGGACGGACGCACAGAAAGACTTGCAGACATGAGGACAGATGTAAAGCCTCTGGCCACGGCTTCTGCCAGCACGGAGGCACAAAAACGCAAATTCATGTGTGAAATAATATGGAAACAGTGATTGTTTCAGCAGCTTCTTGCTTTTGGTGCCCAGTTTAAACAAAAAATCTAAAACCAGTTATTGAAATACAAATTTTGGTTTGACTTTGATTTAGAAATATTTTCACCGATCTGTAGCATTTGTTGGTAGTCGATGGAAAAAGATGTAAGCAGTGCAAACATCTAGCTAGCTAACAAACTTTATATTAAAACACAAATTCAATGCTGTATCCACAGTCCTTTATTTTTTTCCAGAGTTAATTATATTATGAAACTTTGATTTTAACATAAATGTACATGTTACACACCAACAGACTATTTGAGAGGAAACCTTCACCGTGTAGCAGAATTTAGACAAACATGGTTTCATTGACATTCTCTCTTTACAACGTAAAGACTTGAGAATCTTGTTATGCAACATTCTGGCCCAACATGTATAATGATTGGTACAATCACTTTCTATAGAGCATTGCATACCACCAGCATCAGTCCGCAGAACCAATGGTGACCCAGTCGCTCTCACAGACTGTTTACAGGGGCCACTGTGGCAGGTTCTTGTTGAGGACATGTTAGTGCACTGTGGAGTTTAAGGTGCCATGTCTAAGAGTAGAACTGCACAAAGGACTTTTTTTTAAATAATGCATCTACGGTCTGTGTACGTTTTGATAGTTTGTTTATTCAATTAAATCCAAAAATGGAAGAAACAGGAAAAATGACCCTCACCACGTCCTCCCCGCGGTCAGGAGGCTTCTAGTTAGTAGTTGGCTTTTTATTTTTAATAACTGATGACCCCTATTTCTTTGGAGCAGGTACACATTGAACCTTCAAAGTCTGCAATAAATGGAGATGATTTTGTAAAAGGATTTCAGTAGCGTGAGCTCTTGTCATACATTCTTTGTGACCTGACCATTATAAACTGCCACCAGGCCATGACTGGACTATCTTCCCAAGTTTTCAGGCAATGCAGCATGTGAATGGGTTTCAGTTACTATGCAGTCAACCTTTTTACTGGTTCTGTTCAGCGAGCTCTCGGGCCTCTTTCACCAGGTCCATCAGAGTAGAGAACATGGGGATGTCACTTGGCTGAAGACCCATCTTCTGGATCTGAGGCACACAACAGCAGTGGAAGAGAGAACAATCCAAAGCATTTCAGTAGCAGTATGCAACCTCAGCAATATTTGCCCAAGGAATGTGCATTCTTAGTCACATGTTTAAATATTTGTCTCCACAGATGTCTCTGCATGCGTTTGTGTACTCGTCAACACCACCCACCTGTTCCCCGAGGTATTCCACATCCAATGCGAGTTGAAGTCGGATCTTGCTGTCGTCTGTGAGTGCACCATTCGCTCCGGCCGTGGTAGTCGCGCTCGCACCTTTTCTGGCTTGTTTCAATCGCTTCAGACTCTCCTCCATCTTTCTCACTGAGCTCAGCACCTCTGAGATGGTCTCATAATACCTGAAAGAGATGGGAAATGAAAGTAGGCAACGCAAAATGTGTTGGTTGCAGCTGGAAAAATGTATAAAATTAAAGTCTTTAAATTATATTAAACGGAATAGTTCATTCTGTGAATTTCAAGCACAGGTGATCCTTTTTAATTCTGGTAATGTTTCTGGGTCTATTTGTCTTGGCAGGGGTCTTACCTCTGTGTGCAGTCAGACAGTGCAACTCGCAGCCACTCTTGTGCTGTAGAGGGGGTGACAAGCTCTGATGAGTCAGTCAGCAACTGATGTAACGGGCGTAAGGCGTTGTCCATGTAGGCGGATGCACGCACTGGCAGATCCTAAATATGTTCAAAAAATATATACATTTCAAAATGTGCCTGTGTTAACGATTGCTGTTGGTAGGAAACTGAATTTGAAGTTCAGTGTTTTGTTCACGTTGACAATAAGGAGAGGTGGTCGAAACCACAACAGGCGGCTGCGAAGTGCGGCTCGCTGCAACAATTGCATTTTTCTGCGGCCGGGAAGAATGTTAATGTGTTTCAGGCAGTAAGAGATTCTTTGTAATACAACATGTCACAGGAGTCACAGGAGACCGTTTATTGATTTGGGAAAACTATTAAAGTAAAACTGTGTTTAGGTTTCGCTACATTTTGTTAATGTACAGCCATGCAGTTGTCATGCATATCAAAATTGCAAAAAGTGTGCATTGTGCAGCACTATGATGCAGAAGAATATGAACAAATAATCAGATTCAGTAACAGCAGATACTTCAAGAGCAATAAAACTTAATCGGGACATCCTTCTTCAACGGGTAACTGTGTTTGTGTGTCGTATGCCAACAGTGTTTTCCTCCAAGATATGTGCACGTTTGCAGCTCCACTGACCTTATTAGTCCTACGGTAGAGTCGCGGAACCTCAGAGGCACTCTTCAGGAAGCGGCAACAACGTTCAGTCAAATGCTGGGTCATCCTGGTGTTCAGAGTGGGAACGCTACTTGACAGGCAAGTCTTGGAGTCCGTTAGAGCATCTGACATAGAAGAGAGCACGAGTAAAACTACACACACGGTCTGATTTGCTTTGGCGCTCAAGTCGGGGATATTGAACAAGGAAGCCAAGAGACACGGAATGATTCGATTTCGTGGCCGACATGTTCTCTCTGAAGAGGTCATGCTCAGAAGCCTGAGGATTGAATGGTTACATTTTAAATGTCAATGATCGCTGGCATTTATGTTTTGCATTGCCGTGTGTCTCCTGGCATGTTTTCCATAGAAATAAGACCACAGCAGAAAAGGTCCAACAATCCCTCCCAATAATAAAAAAATCCTGCAAAAAGATTTGAAATCCCACAAATATTACAATTTCTATTCAGAGAAATATTAAATGCTTCACAACAGATGTTAAATGCTATTGTCATGAAATTGTCCTCCTTCCTCATTAATAATAAGATGAATTTACTTCAAACTCACCTTCCACGATAGCAATGTTTTTGAATCCGATGGCTTCTAACCGCTGTCTGACCATCTCTGTCAACTCTGGTATCTAAGAGGAAGACGAGCAAACTGTCAGTTTAGAAACAGTTAAGTGGAAACCGCGAGAATTGGTTAACCCCATAAGTTTAAAATGTATTTTATATTAGAACTACATATGTAAATATATGTATTTGTGTGTGTACCTGCTCCTGCAGCTTTTGGATGTCAGCTGCAATGTAGACCAGCTGTTTGGTGGACAGAGAAGCAGGACTCCCACTCTCACTGCCGCCCTCATCCATTGACGTTCGGCTGGAGGTGGAGGAGGCTGAGCTCGGCAGAGGCCTGGTTGGCTCTTTAGTCACTTCAGTGGATGGAGTCTTAGTCAACACCTGTGCGGACGCCAATCACGATGAGGAACACAAAGCAAGCCACAGCAACATGGCTAGTCATTGCTTACATACTGCTTTGTTGGAATAATTATAGTCCTCAGGTTTAATTAAGTTTACCTCGTCAAGAAACTTGGCATATCGTGCGTAGAGCTGCAGCGTGAGCTTCCAGAAGCGATGGGCCAGAGGTGACAGGTAGACTTTGTCTGACCAACATCTCATAAGGCAGGACCACAACACCTCAGATACCTGCAGGTGGTACACACTGCCAGCTGGACATGAACAGACACAGAGACACAGTTACTTTGGCCAAGAGATTAGCTACACCCTGGTGTTTATGATAGTAAATAAATTCATACCTTGTGCAGCCTCAAGTCCATCACTGATGGCGTTCTCCAGACTCCCTGCTATTTCCTTGTACCTGGAAAAACAAGGCAAAAACAATCAATGTGTTATCAGCTTATTCAGCTCTGATATGCACATGCTCATGACGTGAAACACCACTGTGTGCGTTGAAAATTCCCGACTTTCCAGAACAGCTGAACTGTGCAGGTTTATGTTGTGAAATTAGGTCACAAGCCCTGCTCTTTACAGTGTGTGTGTGTGTGTGTGTGTGTGTGTGTGTGTGTGTGTGTGTGTG
>NW_022280033.1:6667347-6668217 GCF_004355925.1 Anarrhichthys ocellatus | reverse complement strand
GCGCTTGACAAATAATGGAGAACTTTACTTTTTCACACAGATCAATAGCCATTCAGTCAAGGTCCAGTGTCATGTTTATGGGTAATGTTTAGTCCAGTAATATGCTGATACATCCTCAGTATATACATTTCTTCTTGTCATAATTTTGCATGAAACTCACACATCCATAAGCAATTTTCCATATTACAATAAAAATGTGTCTTCTGAAATGCTGTCAAACTGCAATTTAAATCAAAGCGTGCGTGTCTCTTGAGTTCCACAAGCGAGAAGGGTCAATTCTTCAAAATACATGAAAAAAAATGATGTAAGATTGTGTTTATGTATGAATTTCACTCTAGTTTGACATGATATCCTGACACTTAAACTGAATGATGGATTTTCTGTTTCGGAGAGTTACAGGAATGGACAGAGTCTGATCTGATCTGATGTCTGAAAGGTTTTGGGGGGGGAGGGGGAGTTCTCAGTATCTGACAAGCACTTCTGAAAAAGCATACTGCCAGCTTTTCCTGTCCCAGCCAATAAATAGTATACATATTAAACACCTCCCCCCCCTAACCCTCTCCTGGCTCCAGCTTTATATTAAACAAACAGACATGAGAGTGGTATCAATCTCTTTCATCAGGAAAGCAAATAATGGTTAGTTCCAAAAATATCAAACTATTCCCAGAAAGAAGTGCGTTTTTGTACTTTGAGTATGTAGAGTATAGATCATATCGAGGTAATATGCACCGTAGTTGAAAGTAGACAGGCAGGTTCCATTTGTTGTGGAAGCTGGTGTATGAGGGATGCACTCTCAGTCTCTTCACACTGGCCTGCGAGCTGCACTGACGCTCAAACCTCCGCACAAACTCCATACTTGCACTGTAACGC
>NW_022280033.1:6662075-6666947 GCF_004355925.1 Anarrhichthys ocellatus | reverse complement strand
CACACACACACACACACACACACACACACACACACACACACCAACTGTGTCACCGTACCTCATAGAAGATGTCTGGGTTTCCGGGGCTGAAGATGTGGGCCAACCTCTCCTCTATCCCTCTGATCATCTCCGGCCACACAGAGTTCACCAGGAAATCATAGCCTGGCACTACGTCAGCTTTGTCACTGAGGAGAGAGTGACACATTCAACATATGTTATGACAGCATCTACTTTGGTCACTACTTCAGCCACCGATTCATTTTATGTACACAAACTAGGAGTAATAGTTCAAATATTCAAATATGTCGAGCAAATGATGCATGGTAATTTTGGTAATATATGAATACTAAATAAATACATTTCAAAAGAGTGGTCAATATACTGAATGCATCAGCTCTACAGATGAAAGGCGGGTCATTTGCATCATAGATAGAGGATTTCAAACCAATCAACACAACAAAGAGTTGCTTGATCTCAGCATGCGTTGAATGAATTTGCCTCTATGATAATATTAATACCTGGATATGGCTCCTCCAGTGACCTCTCTAAGCAGTCTACAGTGATGAGGAACGAACTCCAACAGTCTAGAGTACATCAACTGGAGCCCATTCGGACTAGACTTCACCACCTCTTCTACTATCACCTGAAAAAGGAAATGAGACGAGAGCATACTCCGTCAAAAGTTATCAAATAATGTCTGAAATTCCCTTGGACCTACAGTATATCAAAATATGAGTGGCAGGTTTACCTGGTCCATGTACGGCTTGACCAGCACCTGTCCCACCAGGGCCTCAGCATCTCGAGTCTTGTCTATGGTGGCATATGTCCTCAGGCAGTGACGCACCATGACCACGTTGGACGTTTGCAGACCCTCGATCAGCACGCCCTCCAGAGACTGCTGCAGCATGGAGGTGATGCCTGCGATGCGCTGGCAGAGGTCACAACCAAGCGATTGTATTGGTCAATTAATCTTATGACTGAAGGATTGACAGAAAAAGCAGCAAGACAGACAAACTGACTGAATAACCCGGTGGCTATTCATTTATCATCTGTCTTGATTGATAAACCCATTTGACACTTACAGGTCTGACTTTGTCCAGTAGGGGCATGCCTTTGCTCTGTACAGCGTGGAACTGAAGCTGGTTGAATTCTGTAGCAATCCTCTCCAGGATATGACCTGCTAACAAGGGACTGTACACAGACAGACATGAAGTCAGACACGAAGGCTTAGGGCTACACCCCTGCATTGATCAAGCTCAAACAATATATATAAATATAGCTTTTCAAACTGCAGCTTAAAAAGAAATCAAATTTAAAAACAGGATATTTTCTAGCTTATCTAATAGGACATCCTATTTGTGACATTTGGCGAGGGCCAACTGCCATTACTCGCCCACATTCAACTAAGTCATCCAACTGATGCCAGTAGGTCTGTTAGCATGTCGGTTTCCCACCTGCTGGTTTCTAGAGAGCTGGATTCCTTGGAGTTCTGTGAGTGGAGGATCTTCTCAATCTTCTCCACTGAGCGCACCACCTGAATCAGCCTCAATACATACACCTGATGGATGGGATAATAAAAGGAAGATGAACATTAATAGAGTTTGTCCCATAGAGTAGCTAACCGTCTACTATCGCAGGTTATCTTCTACATGAAAAGTTGGAAAACTAGTACATGTGTAAAATAATTGAAAAACAGGTTAATCCTCTGTACGGCACCAAATATAGCTTGTTGAAACAACGTTGAGTTCAAAATACGTATTTTTATAGGCGATTCTAAAATATATTTAATGATGAATACAAAGCAGGATCAGATGCTTCACTCAGACAGGAAGAAGAGGAACCACACCTTTTTTTTCTGCAGATCTTCCTGTTTGGCTAGCTGGTTGTCTATAGCCTGAACCACCTCACTCACACAGGAACGCAGACTCTGCAATAGATAACAGCCAGAAACATGCATGAACGCTCCGTGGCAGGAATTAGTCGAAGCTTACAGTATACTTTATCAGAACACATACCATAACCTCCTCTCGTAACTGTCCCAGTGGCACAGAAAGCTGATTGAGGGCTTTGTCCATCCCCACCTGAGACGAAGGAGCAGAGGTCTGAGATTAGAAATAAACCTGACGCAGATTAACTTTAATAATCAAAACTGCTTGGTGCGCTCTCTTTCACTTTTCAAGAGCATATTAAGAGCCAATATAAATAAAGACAGGATATCATAAAACGGTTGGACCATGAAACATGGACTTGACGTCACTCTGTAAAATATATCATCACAGTTTCATGAAACTTTACTGACCAGGTTGGTGGAGAGGTTAACAAAGTCGGCATAGTCCTTGTTGATGAGCTCCACCATGGCCGTTTTAAGCAGCTTGTAGTAGAGCTCCAGGTCCTCCCTCATCTCCTCCAGCTGCACCTGCTTCCGACACTCCGACACAAACTGGTCCACGTCAAAGTCATCCTGCAGACAGAGACACAGCCAACAATAAGACACCACAGACCGGAAGGATAACGTCGCAGACAGATACATGTATATATAACAGCAGCCATGCATACAACTACACACAGTATTACGAGCAGAAAATGGAAAGAGAAAACTAATACATTTAGCTACAGACTATAAAACACATGATACAAAATGCACATTTTACTTTTTACTAACGTCGTTTGTCGTGTGATTGAAGTTTAGACTCAGCATTAAGTATCCATATTCAATAAACAAACGAGAAAGGTTTAAGAAACGAGCAGACAGCATAAACTCAACAGTTAAAAGCTAATGCTAGCTAACGTTAGTTTAACAGCACAAGCTATCGATAACAAACGTAAAGGACTCATACCTTCATAAAAACATCCTTGTCGAAGCACAAAGAATCGGGTCCCTTTGGTAGATTCATGTTGAATTATATATAACAGATGCAACGAACATGCAAAGGGAATATCAGGATCCTCCAGCTAGATGCAGCAACTAGGCTTCCGCAAACATGGCAAACGCACCAACGAGGAAGAAGAGACAGGAAGAGCACTGGACAGTTTATAATGATACTACAGCGCCCTCCAGCGGCAGACAGAGGTGGTGGTCAGGCGCGGTGAGGGCGTCTCAACCATCAAAAAAAACGCCTGTTAAATTGTAAAATAGATAAATCCAGTTAATAGTTCCGTTATACTGTATATCATCTGCTTCAAAATGCATGTCAATCTTTGTCCACCAAATAAAGGTATCCTGGCCTAGAGACCTGAAAAATGAAATAATAATAAATAACAAACAATATGGAAGTTGGAGATTGAAAGTTCATTATCGACATTGGAAAGACAAAATAATCTGGTCAATAGGTCCATTTGTTGTCATGGATGTTCAAACTTTTATTTTTTTTTATCCACTTTAAGGACATCTTGCCCCTGTTGGCTTACAGGTTCATTCTTGACGTATGTAGACCTAAAAATATAAACATTTGCAATTCTATGACAACTGCATACTCCCTCTGCACAGGACTGTAATGTGATGCTGCAGGATCAAAAGCCCCGAAGAGGGCTACTAAATGCACCATGTGGAGGGATTATGTTGTTTAATGTGGAAGGCGTGTCTATATTTGTAAATAGGGGTGTAGAAAGCATTCATTCATAGGCATAATTATATATTTTATGATATTGTTTTTTAAGGGACTATATTTTCATTATCATCTTTTCTATCCTGTCGTATTATTATTACCATTAATCATCGTACTTTTTCCACATTAGCCTAAAGCCGCTCCTCTCTGAGATTGGATGAGAAAATGCATCTTATTGGATGGCAGGGCAGGGCTGTGGTGTCAGGTGATGCAGAGGGAGCCACTATCTCTATTTTCTCTCTTTGTGGGGAAATCACTGGTCTCTCAACCCGGATGCGAAGCCACAGCTATCGATAATTTTGCAGCGCTGCAGAGCAAGGGGGCGGAAATATTTCAGTACCCTTGAAGCGGACAGCTCTCCCCGGATCCTCACGGTTTCAGACCGCCCGGGCTCCGCATCCGAGCCTGAAGTGCAGGCACTGCAGGGTCATAATTCATACCTAGGATAGGGGAAAGTGAAGCGGCCACGCTGAAGGGAAACACCTCCCTACGCTTGCAAGATCGTGACCACTTGCACGCCACCAGAGCCGTAGTGGAAGGGTGAGAAAGAGGGAGGAAGGAAGAGAAAGGGGGGAGAAGAGCATCACGATACGGATAGAGATGGCGGAGTGCGGGCGGAAGGCGCTGTCTCTCCTGGAAGCGGCCCGTTCCCGGTACGAGAGCCTGCAGATATCCGACGACGTGTTCGGCGAGTCCGGGGATGACAGCAGCGACAATCCCTTCTACAGCACCTCCGGAGACTCCGACTCCGACAACTACATGGGCGAGGAGGAGCAGCAGCAGCAGCAGCACCACCACCACCATCACAAACGGGGCGATAAGGAGGGCAGTGGACACCGCGGGGGATGTGGAGGTGGTGGCAGCGGGAGCAGCGGAGCCGGTCCCCCGGGCTCTCTGTCCCGTAGTCAGGCAGAGGAGGAGGGCTGGACGGAGACTCTGCAGGATGTCACGGTGCCGCCGTTCAAAGAGACATATGGTGAGAGGTGATGCAGCATGAATAAGGTCATTTGTGCAGGGTGTGTGTGTGTGTGTGTGTGTGTGTGTGTGTGTGTGTGTGTATATGGATGGATGGATGGATGGAGAGACTCAGAACTTGTGCAGATCACGTTCATGTTTTCTTAGGTCAGGCAGGACATTTCTGTGGCTCTTGGTCTGGTGCCAAAACAGCACACAAAAGGCCATTGCTTTACAACAACTGGATGCTTGTTTCGTTTTCGTTTGTGTGTGTGTGTGTGTGTGTGTGTGTGTGTGTGTGTGTGTGTGTGTG
>NW_022280033.1:6656657-6662065 GCF_004355925.1 Anarrhichthys ocellatus | reverse complement strand
TGTGTGTGTGTGTGTGTGTGTGTGTGTGTGTGTGTGTGTGTGTGTGTTCATGTTTCAGGGCAGGGCAGGGAGACATGCTGTTCAATTTAGAGAATCGGCATGATGTCTCCTGGTTCTACACACATATACACACACACACATTACACTAAGCATAGTGTACTGTATGTATGCAGAATACATGTACAAATACATGCTGGCCTTTGTCCTCCTGCACCAAGTTCATTAACAAAATGCACAACTATTAACTATTATGAGACACAAGCTAAAGGCGTTTTGATTCTGGTTGCACACTTTCTCTTTGAGAGTGTGTGTGTATGTGTGTGTGTGTGTGTGTGAATCGTGACAGTTAAACAGCACTGTGCACCCACACTGCTCTGTCTTTCTTTGTCTCATTCTATCTTTGTGATTATTGCCCCAAAGTATGATGTCATTCTGTTGAAAACCTGCTGCTAATCAACATGTACCAAGCTGATAGTCTCCTCTTTGTTTTTTTATCCATTGACAACATATTGCAACATATCACTGAGTACAGCATGCAGCAGGCAGCAGGGTTTGGGTTGTCACTGTCAGGCTTCGTTTGGATTTGTCCTCCGCTTCCTTCTCTTCCGCCTCAGCTGAGGCAACAGTGGTAGAAATGCCATCCTGTGTCTACTGTGACGTGATGCACTGTGGCACCTTTGGAGCTGAACCACCAAATGGCTGTAGCAGACATGGACCAAGCTGCTCACACATAACATAGAAACACACATAGGGGCATCCACATACAGAGATGTTTTAAGGTCAACAGAAAAATGTACTGCCTCAGATAAAATAAAATAAAAGACCCATTATGATCATGAGATAAAAGTCTTTAAGCATTGGGTCTGCAGTTGGTATGCCACCTAAATTGAAGGTGGTGGCATTGGCCTGTACCATAAAGTTGGATTACTGAGCAGCAGGCCAAACAAAATACAGAACAGCTCTGTTTTATTCTCTCCATGTTCCAGATTTGAAGGGTTACCAACCAGTAATCCAGCTAACTTCAGTAATCCTACTTTATGATACAGGGACCAAACTCACTTATCCAAAATACTCAGAACCAAACTGAGCTGAGCTAGACATAAGAGGTTAGAACATCCAGTAACTTCACCAAACAACAACCATCAAATAGAGTAGGACAGAGCAGGATGTGCAGGAAGTGTACTTCCCGGTTGTTTTTTTTTGCTCTGTTGACCAAAGCTTGGGAGTCAGCAGGTGTGTCTGTCTGCTTTGTACAGTCTGGTCTGGTTTGTAAAGATACGTTTACTGTCTGTTTTCACAAGCACGGCCAGTGTGGGTTTGGCCCCGCCATCTTGCATCAGGGCTGAGATGATTAAGAGCTGCCTGACTGGATGGAAGCAGGACTGCCATGGAGCAATAATCACACTTCAGACCTCAAGTGGCCAAGAGCGTACGCTGATTTTAATCGGCCCGAACAGCACAGATTGACTGCATCCTGAGCGTCAGTGTATCTAGATACATTTTCTCCACCGATTATCGTGGCATTGGGATGAGAAGCTGCTTAAGCCACTAAGTCGGCCCATGGTGAAAATCTCATCAGCGATATATTTTTATCATATGTAAGGATTTTGTCTCCCTGTCCATTTCTCTGTCTGTCTCTGTGTCTTACTGTCTAGCTGTGACGCTGCTGACACAGACACACTGTTAATGTGACAGCTCTCCTCCTTGGAGACTGTGCACCCCGTACATAAATCATCAGCCGCCGCCATAAAGCGTCGAGTCAACCTCAAGCGAACTCTCAAAGACCGGATTGTGTTTGTTTGCAGTTACAGCGGCAACTCCTCCATGGTTTTGAAGAGTTTTTTGTTTGCGTGAAAATGTGGTTGAGCCAAGGCCAATAGGTGATGTTTTATGTCAGCGAGACACTTGTTTCCTCTGCAGCCTTGTTTGCATGTTACCTCTTACCATTGCAGAGACATTTGGAAAAACAGTAGACTTACACAGACTCAAAGTGAAATTTGCATTTATACCGGTAATAGAAGGCTACTGTAAGGTACATTTACTGTTTGACAACCAGAGACGCATGTCTCTTTTAACACACACATGTCCAAATATTCACAAAGAAAACTAAAACAAAAGACACACATTTTATCCAATATGGGGCATAAATATGCAAAGACAAAAAATACAAAATAAAATGAAATAGAATAAACTATAAATAGCATCTTAAACAAAACAAAATAAATGCTAATATAACTTGTTTCCATGTGGTCTATTGACTTACAGTGGAATTGTATTGTAATGGTAATAATAACTATAAAATGTTTTTTTTAAAGTACACCAATTTTTCCCAATCAAATAACTAAATCACTTACAATACATGTACTGTACTGTGTAATACTGGAGAAATTATAATAATGTCTCGTTAGATAACCCGTCGTGCTTTCCTTTCCAGGTTTTTGAGACAAAGTTAGCCAACCTTTACTTAAATCAAATAACCATTTGATTTATTTTAATCATCTGTACGCCACAATATTTAAGGGTTTTGTCAAGCTATTTCATGGAAAATGAACACTCTTAAATAATCACAGCACTGTAGAATACTAAAGAAAATGGGACAGATATGATCACAATGCTTTGACTATTTAACACAATTCTGTTGTCAAAATAAACGATTCATAGCGAGATATAACAAAATGAGTTGTCAAAGTCTTTGTTTCACACGTGACGACTTGTTTCTGATGTATGCAGCTCAGTAGAACACAGATAATTATATATGCCCTACACTCTAGATATGATATACTGTGTATTGACATCAAAAACATTCCTTTTAATATTGTCTATTTCAGCATATTGTCCTGCTAAAGCTGGCATTCTACGAGAAAATAATCAAAAATCGTTCTCAAACTCATGTTCTCTTTCTGTAATTTCCGCTAAAAACTGAGCGTAAAACATGTTTTGTCTGCGTGAAGGGTTTATCCACCCCAGCTACGCAGTAATCTCTCATTCTTAAATCCATGGCTATAAAAGCTTTACCAGGCAGATGTTTGTCCCTCGCCGATAGAAATACTATACAGCAGGGGAGGGTTTATACTCCTCTCTGTAGGTGCAACGTAGCTGGAGTTTTGTAATATCCAAGGTGGGAAATTGATATTTCAAAGCTTCCCTCGTAGAGAAACATTAGCTAATATTTGTAGTCTGAAGAAAGAATGATGTAAATGTTTGATCCAGGTTTATCAGTATGATGTTGGCTAGATTGTAGATCAGCTGGCAGGGATGTATAAAGAAGATCTATGGAGGAAATAGATTGAAACAATCCCGTTATCCATAAAAATGATGAGTTCTTCCTCAGGTTGTATTCTTGGCTTACTCCTGAGATGAGCTGATGTGAGTCATTTTGCCTCGGTGGACCTTGCTTCTGAATGTCAAATGTTTTTTATGGAGGAATGACTTGTTCTGAGAAAGTCATGCTGGATTTTACATTTAGCTTTTAAGTCTAATGGAATGCAAATGAGTGGACTTCCAGCCGTGCCCGGCGGCTACTTCTGCTGTCTTGGCCGTAAGCACCGGCTCTGTGGGTCTGCTTGTCTTTTTTTTCCTCTTCTCGTCCTCCTCCACGTGGTGCACCTCTTAGGTTTATGCCTTGTGCATGTTATCTTTAACTCAGCATTAACAGACTGAAACAAAAGACCTTCATTCTTGTGGTTGGAGCCACTCAGAACTGGAGAAAGGATAGAGAGAGAGGGAAAACCTTGTTCTACTCTGTTCAGAGATAATGAGATTGTGTTGTTCAATTCAGCCTGAAGTTGTTCTGCGTAACATCCAAATTCCCTCTCACGGATCCAACAACCTTAGAGAAAATCTCTAATTTACTAGAGCAAACACATCAAGCCAGTCACTGCATTGTGTGTTGATTGTGTGGCTTCAATGCAACACCTAAAAGCATAGAGACAGAGGGCTTTTAAATAGAAGGTAAATGTCAGTTTCCCCCCCATTAAACTGGTGGATTACAATATATGAAAGAGGTAAAATAGCTGTATTGGAAACGTTTTACGTTCTTTATGCTAGTAACTAATCTTATTCTCAGTTTTTTCCTGTAAGCTTAGTTAAATGTTTATTTATTATCTTAAGCTGTTTGTCCATTACTTTAAGATGTGCTATGTTACATGCATACTCTATGTGTGTGCAACAGGTTTAGTTGCATCCATCATTTGGTTTTAAAATGAAGGCATTTGAACGCTGCTGTTTAAACAACCACATCTCTCATCAGCTGATGCTTCACTGACATTGTGACTTCAGACGCCTTTCATTTCATTCTCCCTCCTGACCCGACTATCAGATCACAACAAGATTTTTGACTCAATGCCTGCCATAACACTAAAGCAATGAGACACTGAAACCTCCGACAAGCGTAGAAACGCCGCACCGTGACAGGGATCACAGTGTGGCGGCTGTCATGTTGTGTAAATGATCTAACAGCTGCCCTGGGCTCGTGACATTTACACCAAAGGCTTATGTGGCTGATTCATGACAAAGCGCAACGATTTCATGGGAATGTATATGTTCTTCTGAGGATTTAATACAATGCAAGACTACCTGTATTAAGGATTGTTCTCTCTGTGTCCTCTCTTCTTATGAGATATCAGTGTAGCTTGTATGCATCCCACACAGCCTTGAAAGTGACTGCTCAACAAAATCTAATTTTATCATGCATGTCAAAAGAGATCCTTTTATTCAGTCAATCAAATTGTAGTCATGGTGCCAAAGTTTAAAAACTGGGATTAAGTGACAGTTGTGACTTTGAGTTAGCCCACATGGGACTCTCTATCTGTCTATCTTCCTCTATCATACATGTTTTTTCCCCTTCCTGTCCTGATCCAGGCTCTGCTCAGAAGATGCCGGCCACCGCCACAGCCTTGGACTTCTTCCAGCTCTTCGTCCCTGACAACTGCATCCAAAACATGGTCACCCAGACTAACATGTATGCCAAGAAGTTCCAGGAACGCTTCGGCTCAGACGAAGGCTGGCGTCCCGTCACAGCCCAGGAGATGAAGGCCTTTCTGGGCTTTGTCACCTCCACCAGCGTGCACCGCTGTGAGTCCGTGCTCAGCATCTGGAGCTCGGGCTTCTTCAGCAACCGGAGCATCGCCTTGAAGATGAGCCAGGCGCGCTTTGAAAAGATCCTCAAATACTTCCACATCGTGGCTTTCCGGCCGTCACAGGGAAGCAACCAGGGCCTGTACAAGATCCAGCCCTTCCTGGACTTGCTGCAGCAGTCATTCAGCTGCACCTTCAGACCTTCACAGACGCAGGTGTGTACACTCTGTTGCGAGCCTGGGTCTGCCAAAAGCATCCTATATATATATATATATATATATATATATAGATAGATAGATAGATAGATAGATAGATAGATAGATAGATAGATA